>NW_027192687.1:1500000-1629210 GCF_949987515.2 Delphinus delphis | reverse complement strand
AGTGCAGATTTCCTTTGCAAGCTTGCTTGGTTGGCCAAAAAGGGCGTATGCGTTTTTTCCTGAATATATTCAGGAAAAAACGCATACGCCCTTTTTGGCCAAGTGCATCATTGTGGACGTTCTGCCTCTTTTCCTATGCTTTCAATGCAATTCCAGTCTACCTCCTGCAATCGGTTTCCTGCAATTCTGCCCCGCTTTCAAGTCCTCTTGGCAGCCTTACTTCAGTCTATTTTTGGACGATAGCTGTCATTTATAACTCTGCAGGTTTGTGAATTACAGTGCCCCTGAGCTCCTTTCTTCAACTCGCTTTTTTTGAGCTGGCCGCAACACCGCAGGATGGCTTCAGGCCCTAATCTGGTTCCAGTACGGCACGCTGAGCCTCTGGTTATTTCCTCTTCCTGGTGGGAAATGAGTGTTAAATTTGCCCGTCCAGACACCTCCAGCTAGCCTCTCATTGGTTCTCGCTATTCCTGTTCATCTTCCGCAGAAATTGCAAACTGGGCCAAAAAGGAGGTTAAAGGGACTGACTCTCCAAGTGGGGAGAGTGTTAGTAAAGCGTCTGGAATGTTGCACCCGAGTACCAGGGGAGGAAAACTGAGACATATTTGAACACGTCTCCCGTTCACATGGTTGATCATACTTGGGTTCCACATGCATGTTTTAGCTGAAGGAAGAATACCTAAAACCTGGGTAGTTGAAACCCTTGGAATGGGTACCATGCAATATGACTTCAAAGGGTCTTCATTTGCTCACCGAACCTCTCCAATCCTATCACTGCTGCGTTTATGCCCCTGTACACATGCTTGATTCTCTTTCGGAGACATAGCAATCCATAGGTTTTAAGATACTTACTAGTCAGGTACATTCTTAGGCGTTTAATATGGGTGTTGAGTCCATTTCGTTGAGCAAGGAGTAGCTCTTGTCTATTCCATATTTGGCTTAAGGAACTTTATCTGTGCTCATTTCAATCTCTGGTTTTATGCAGCACCCCAACTCACCTTTCCCCTTAAGCAAGCATAAGTTGGTTTTCTAAATTTGAGACCCTGTTCTGTTCTGTAATTCAGTTCCTGTGTAGCCAAGTTTCCATTCCGTGTATTAGTGATATCTTATGATGTTTCTTTTTCTGTGTGACTTATTTCAGTTAGAATCATCGTACCTGAATCCACTCATTATGCTGCTAAGGGCCTGATGACATAGATTTCATTGCTGAGTGATACTGCATTGTACGTAAGTACCACAACTTCTTTATCCATTTTTCACTTTCTGCGATGTTGAACTTGTACTGTAAACGAGGTTCTTGTAAACAGAGGCGTCCCAAACTTTGGGGTGGCTGTGTCTTTTTGATTTTAATTTCCCTAAGCTATAGGACCATAAGTGGAAGTGCCCTAGGCTCTGTTGCTTTGTTTTTTAGATGTTTCAGGAAACACCATACACTTCTCTCGAGTGTCTGTTGGCAATTTACATCCCGCCCATCAGCATAACAAGGCTCCCAGTTCTCCATGGCCTGTCCTGCCTTTCTGGATTTTACACTTTTTTCAGATGGCCCTTTTGACCGGGGGGAAGTGAGACTTCATTGTAGTGCAGATTTCCTTTGCAAGCTTGCTTGGTTGGCCAAAAAGGGCGTATGCGTTTTTTCCTGAATATATTCAGGAAAAAACGCATACGCCCTTTTTGGCCAAGTGCATCATTGTGGACGTTCTGCCTCTTTTCCTATGCTTTCAATGCAATTCCAGTCTACCTCCTGAAATCGGTTTCCTGCAATGCTGCCCCGCTTTCAAGTCCTCTTGGCAGCCTTACTTCAGTCTATTTTTGGACGATAGCTGTCATTTATAACTCTGCAGGTTTGTGAATTACAGTGCCCCTGAGCTCCTTTCTTCAACTCGCTTTCTTGTGAGCCAGCCGCAACACCGCAGGATGGCTTCAGGCCCTAATCTGGTTCTGGCCCGGCATGCTGAGCCTTTGGTTAATTCCTCTTCCTGGTGGGAAATGAGAGTTAAATTTGCCCGTCCAGACACCTCCAGCTAGCCTCTCATTGGTTCTCGCTATTCCTGTTCATCTTCCGCAGAAATTGCAAACTGGGCCAAACAGGAGGTTAAAGGCGCTGACTCTCCAAGTCGGGAGAGTGTTAGTAAAGCGTCTGGAATGTTGCACCCGAGTACCAGGGGAGGAAAACTGAGACATATTTGAACACGTCTCCCGATCACATGGTTGATCATACTCTGGGTTCCACATGCATGTTTTAGCTGAAGGAAGAATACCTACAACCTGGGTAGTTGAAACCCGTGGAATGGGTACCATGCAATATGACTTCAAAGGGTCTTCATTTGCTCACCGAACCTCTCCAATCCTATCACTGCTGCGTTTATGCCCCTGTACACATGCTTGATTCTCTTTCGGAGACATAGCAATCCATAGGTTTTAAGATACTTACTAGTCAGGTACATTCTTAGGCGTTTAATATGCGGTGTTGAGTCCATTTCGTTGAGCAAGGAGTAGCTCTTGTCTATTCCATATTTGGCTTAAGGAACTTTATCTGTGCTCATTTCAATCTCTGGTTTTATGCAGCACCCCAACTCACCTTTCCCCTTAAGCAAGCATAAGTTGGTTTTCTAAATTTGAGACCCTGTTCTGTTTTGGAATTCAGTTCCTGTGTAGCCAAGTTTACATTCCGTGTATTAGTGATATCTTATGATGTTTCTTTTTCTGTGTGACTTATTTCAGTTAGAATCATCGTACCTGAATCTACTCATTATGCTGCTACGGGCCTGATGACATAGATTTCATTGCTGAGTGATACTGCATTGTACATAAGTACCACAAGTTCTTTATCCATTTTTCACTTTCTGCGATGTTGAACTTGTACTGTAAACGAGGTTCTTGTAAACAGAGCCGTTCCAAACTTTGGGGTGGCTGTGTCTTTTTGATTTTAATTTCCCTAAGCTATAGGACCATAAGTGGAAGTGCCCTAGGCTCTGTTGCTTTGTTTTTTAGATGTTTCAGGAAACACCATACACTTCTCCCGAGTGTCTGTTGGCAATTTACATCCCGCCCATCAGCATAACAAGGCTCCCAGTTCTCAATGGCCTGTTGCCTTTCTGGATTTTACACTTTTTTCAGATGGCCCTTTTGACCGGGGGGAAGTGAGACTTCATTGTAGTGCAGATTTCCTTTGCAAGCTTGCTTGGTTGGCCAAAAAGGGCGTATGCGTTTTTTCCTGAATATATTCAGGAAAAAACGCATACGCCCTTTTTGTCCAAGTGCATCATTGTGGACGTTCTGCCTCTTTTCCTATGCTTTCAATGCAATTCCAGTCTACCTCCTGAAATCGGTTTCCTGCAATTCTGCCCCGCTTTCAAGTCCTCTTGGCAGCCTTACTTCAGTCTATTTTTGGACGATAGCTGTCATTTATAACTCTGCAGGTTTGTGAATTACAGTGCCCCTGAGCTCCTTTCTTCAACTCGCTTTCTTGTGACCTGGCCGCAACACCGCAGGATGGCTTCAGGCCCTAATCTGGTTCTGGTCCGGCATGCTGAGCCTTTGGTTAATTCCTCTTCCTGGTAGGAAATAAGAGTTAAATTTGCGCGTTCAGTCACCTCCAGCTAGTCTCTCATTGGTTCTCGCTATTCCTGTTCATCTTCCGCAGAAATTGCAAACTGGGACAAACAGGAGGTTAAAGGCGCTGACTCTCCAAGTGGGGAGAGTGTTAGTAAACCGTCTGGAATGTTGCACCCGAGTACCATAGGAGGAAAACTGAGACATATTTGAACACGTCTCCCGTTCACATGGTTGATCATACTTGGGTTCCACATGCATGTTTTAGCTGAAGGAAGAATACCTTAAACCTGGAGAGTTGAGACCCGTGTAATGGGTACCATGCAATATGACTTCAAAGGGTCTTCATTTGCTCACCGAACCTCTCCAATCCTATCACTGCTGCGTTTATGCCCCTGTACACATGCTTGATTCTCTTTCGGAGACATAGCAATCCATAGGTTTTAAGATACTTACTAGTCAGGTACATTCTTAGGCGTTTAATATGCGGTGTTGAGTCCATTTCGTTGAGCAAGGAGTAGCTCTTGTCTATTCCATATTTGACTTAAGGAACTTTATCTGTGCTCATTTCAATCTCTGGTTTTATGCAGCACCCCAACTCACCTTTCCCCTTAAGCAAGCATAAGTTGGTTTTCTAAATTTGAGACCCTGTTCTGTTCTGTAATTCAGTTCCTGTGTAGCCAAGTTTACATTCCGTGTATTACTGATATCTTATGATGTTTCTTTTTCTGTGTGACTTATTTCAGTGAGAATCATCATACCTGAATCCACTCATTGTGATGCTAAGGGCCTGATGACATAGATTTCATTGCTGAGTGATATTGCTTTGTAAGTAAATACCACAACTTCTTTATCCATTTTTCACTTTCTGCGATGTTGAACTTGTACTGTAAACGAGGTTTTTGTAAACAGAGGCGTCCCAAACTTTGGGGTGGCTGTGTCTTTTTGATTTTAATTTCCCTAAGCTATAGGACCATAAGTGGCAGTGCCCTAGGCTCTGTTGCTTTGTTTTTTAGATGTTTCAGGAAACACCATACACTTCTCCCAAGTGGTTGTTGGCAATTTACATCCCGCCCATCAGCATAACAAGGCTCCCAGTTCTCCATGGCCTGTCCTGCCTTTCTGGATTTTACACTTTTTTCAGATGGCCCTTTTGACCGGGGGGAAGTGAGACTTCATTGTAGTGCAGATTTCCTTTGCAAGCTTGCTTGGTTGGCCAAAAAGGGCGTATGCGTTTTTTCCTGAATATATTCAGGAAAAAACGCATACGCCCTTTTTGGCCAAGTGCATCATTGTGGACGTTCTGCCTCTTTTCCTATGCTTTCAATGCAATTCCAGTCTACCTCCTGAAATCGGTTTCCTGCAATTCTGCCCCGCTTTCAAGTCCTCTTGGCAGCCTTACTTCAGTCTATTTTTCGACGATAGCTGTCATTTATAACTCTGCAGGTTTGTGAATTACAGTGCCCCTGAGCTCCTTTCTTCAACTCGCTTTCTTGTGACCTGGCCGCAACACCGCAGGATGGCTTCAGGCCCTAATCTGGTTCCGGCCCTGCATGCTGAGCCTTTGGTTAATTCCTCTTCCTGGTGGGAAATGAGAGTTAAATTTGCCCGTCCAGACACCTCCAGCTAGCCTCTCATTGGTTCTCGCTATTCCTGTTCATCTTCCGCAGAAATTGCAAACTGGGCCAAACAGGAGGTTAAAGGGACTGACTCTCCAAGTGGGGAGAGTGTTAGTAAAGCGTCTGGAATGTTGCACCCGAGTACCAGGGGAGGAAAACTGAGACATATTTGAACACGTCTCCCGATCACATGGTTGATCATACTCTAGGTTCCACATGCATGTTTTAGCTGAAGGAAGAATACCTTAAACCTGGGTAGTTGAAACCCGTGGAATGGGTACCATGCAATATGACTTCAAAGGGTCTTCATTTGCTCACCGAACCTCTCCAATCCTATCACTGCTGCGTTTATGCCCCTGTACACATGCTTGATTCTCTTTCGGAGACATAGCAATCCATAGGTTTTAAGATACTTACTAGTGAGGTACATTCTTAGGCGTTTAATATGGGGTGTTGAGTCCATTTCGTTGAGCAAGGAGTAGCTCTTGTCTATTCCATATTTGGCTTAAGGAACTTTATCTGTGCTCATTTCAATCTCTGGTTTTATGCAGCACCCCAACTCACCTTTCCCCTTAAGCAAGCATAAGTTGGTTTTCTAAATTTGATTCTCTGTTCTGTTCTGTAATTCAGTTCCTGTGTAGCCAAGTTTCCATTCCGTGTATTACTGATATCTTATGATGTTTCTTTTTCTGTGTGACTTATTTCAGTTAGAATCATCATACCTGAATCCAGTCATTGTGCTGCTAAGGGCCTGATGGCACAGATTTCATTGCTGAGTGATATTGCTTTGTAAGTAAATACCACAACTTCTTTATCCATTTTTCACTTTCTGCGATGTTGAACTTGTACTGTAAACGAGGTTCTTGTAAACAGAGCCGTTCCTAACTTTGGGGTGGCTGTGTCTTTTTGATTTTAATTTCCCTAAGCTATAGGACCATAAGTGGAAGTGCCCTAGGTTCTGATGCTTTGTTTTTTAGATGTTTCAGGAAACACCATACACTTCTCCCAAGTGGTTGTTGGCAATTTACATCCCGCCCATCAGCATAACAAGGCTCCCAGTTCTCCATGGCCTGTCCTGCCTTTCTGGATTTTACACTTTTTTCAGATGGCCCTTTTGACCGGGGGGAAGTGAGACTTCATTGTAGTGCAGATTTCCTTTGCAAGCTTGTTTGGTTGGCCAAAAAGGGCGTATGCCTTTTTTCCTGAATATATTCAGGAAAAAACGCATACGCCCTTTTTGGCCAAGTGCATCATTGTGGACGTTCTGCCTCTTTTCCTATGCTTTCAATGCAATTCCAGTCTACCTCCTGAAATCGGTTTCCTGCAATTCTGCCCCGCTTTCAAGTCCTCTTGGCAGCCTTACTTCAGTATATTTTTGGACGATAGCTGTCATTTATAACTCTGCAGGTTTGTGAATTACAGTGCCCCTGAGCTCCTTTCTTCAACTCGCTTTCTTTTGAGCTGGCCGCAACACCGCAGGATGGCTTCAGGCCCTAATCTGGTTCCGGTACGGCACGCTGAGCCTTTGGTTATTTCCTCTTCCTGGTGGGAAATGAGAGTTAAATTTGCCCGTCCAGACACCTCCAGCTAGCCTCTCATTGGTTCTCACTATTCCTGTTCATCTTCCGCAGAAATTGCAAACTGGGCCAAACAGGAGGTTAAAGGCGCTGACTGTCCAAGTGGGGAGAGTGTTAGTAAAGCGTCTGGAATGTTGCACCCGAGTACCAGGGGACGAAAACTGAGACATATTTGAACACGTCTCCCGTTCACATGGTTGATCATACTTGGGTTCCACATGCATGTTTTAGCTGAAGGAAGAATACCTTAAACCTGGAGAGTTGAGACCCGTGTAATGGGTACCATGCAATATGACTTCAAAGGGTCTTCATTTGCTCACCGAACCTCTCCAATCCTATCACTGCTTCGTTTATGCCCCTGTACACATGCTTGATTCTCTTTCGGAGACATAGCAATCCATAGGTTTTAAGATACTTACTAGTCAGGTACATTCTTAGGCGTTTAATATGCGGTGTTGAGTCCATTTCGTTGAGCAAGGAGTAGCTCTTGTCTATTCCATATTTGACTTAAGGAACTTTATCTGTGCTCATTTCAATCTCTGGTTTTATGCAGCACCCCAACTCACCTTTCCCCTTAAGCAAGCATAAGTTGGTTTTCTAAATTTGAGACCCTGTTCTGTTCTGTAATTCAGTTCCTGTGTAGCCAAGTTTACATTCCGTGTATTACTGATATCTTATGATGTTTCTTTTTCTGTGTGACTTATTTCAGTTAGAATCATCATACCTGAATCCACTCATTGTGATGCTAAGGGCCTGATGACATAGATTTCATTGCTGAGTGATATTGCTTTGTAAGTAAATACCACAACTTCTTTATCCATTTTTCACTTTCTGTGATGTTGAACTTGTACTGTAAACGAGGTTCTTGTAAACAGAGGCGTCCCAAACTTTGGGGTGGCTGTGTCTTTTTGATTTTAAATTCCCTAAGCTACAGGACCATAAGTGGCAGTGCCCTAGGCTCTGTTGCTTTGTTTTTTAGATGTTTCAGGAAACACCATACACTTCTCCCCAGTGTCTGTTGGCAATTTACATCCCACCCATCAGCATAACAAGGCTCCCAGTTCTCCATGGCCTGTCCTGCCTTTCTGGATTTTACACTTTTTTCAGATGGCCCTTTTGACCGGGGGGAAGTGAGACTTCATTGTAGTGCAGATTTCCTTTGCAAGCTTGCTTGGTTGGCCAAAAAGGGCGTATGCGTTTTTTCCTGAATATATTCAGGAAAAAACGCATACGCCCTTTTCGGCCAAGTGCATCATTGTGGACGTTCTGCCTCTTTTCCTATGCTTTCAATGCAATTCCAGTCTACCTCCTGAAATCGGTTTCCTGCAATGCTGCCCCGCTTTCAAGTCCTCTTGGCAGCCTTACTTCAGTCTATTTTTGGACGATAGCTGTCATTTATAACTCTGCAGGTTTGTGAATTACAGTGCCCCTGAGCTCCTTTCTTCAACTCGCTTTCTTGTGAGCCAGCCGCAACACCGCAGGATGGCTTCAGGCCCTAATCTGGTTCTGGCCCGGCATGCTGAGCCTTTGGTTAATTCCTCTTCCTGGTGGGAAATGAGAGTTAAATTTGCCCGTCCAGACACCTCCAGCTAGCCTCTCATTGGTTCTCGCTATTCCTGTTCATCTTCCGCAGAAATTGCAAACTGGGCCAAACAGGAGGTTAAAGGCGCTGACTCTCCAAGTCGGGAGAGTGTTAGTAAAGCGTCTGGAATGTTGCACCCGAGTACCAGGGGAGGAAAACTGAGACATATTTGAACACGTCTCCCGATCACATGGTTGATCATACTCTGGGTTCCACATGCATGTTTTAGCTGAAGGAAGAATACCTACAACCTGGGTAGTTGAAACCCGTGGAATGGGTACCATGCAATATGACTTCAAAGGGTCTTCATTTGCTCACCGAACCTCTCCAATCCTATCACTGCTGCGTTTATGCCCCTGTACACATGCTTGATTCTCTTTCGGAGACATAGCAATCCATAGGTTTTAAGATACTTACTAGTCAGGTACATTCTTAGGCGTTTAATATGCGGTGTTGAGTCCATTTCGTTGAGCAAGGAGTAGCTCTTGTCTATTCCATATTTGGCTTAAGGAACTTTATCTGTGCTCATTTCAATCTCTGGTTTTATGCAGCACCCCAACTCACCTTTCCCCTTAAGCAAGCATAAGTTGGTTTTCTAAATTTGAGACCCTGTTCTGTTTTGGAATTCAGTTCCTGTGTAGCCAAGTTTACATTCCGTGTATTAGTGATATCTTATGATGTTTCTTTTTCTGTGTGACTTATTTCAGTTAGAATCATCGTACCTGAATCTACTCATTATGCTGCTACGGGCCTGATGACATAGATTTCATTGCTGAGTGATACTGCATTGTACATAAGTACCACAAGTTCTTTATCCATTTTTCACTTTCTGCGATGTTGAACTTGTACTGTAAACGAGGTTCTTGTAAACAGAGCCGTTCCAAACTTTGGGGTGGCTGTGTCTTTTTGATTTTAATTTCCCTAAGCTATAGGACCATAAGTGGAAGTGCCCTAGGCTCTGTTGCTTTGTTTTTTAGATGTTTCAGGAAACACCATACACTTCTCCCGAGTGTCTGTTGGCAATTTACATCCCGCCCATCAGCATAACAAGGCTCCCAGTTCTCAATGGCCTGTTGCCTTTCTGGATTTTACACTTTTTTCAGATGGCCCTTTTGACCGGGGGGAAGTGAGACTTCATTGTAGTGCAGATTTCCTTTGCAAGCTTGCTTGGTTGGCCAAAAAGGGCGTATGCGTTTTTTCCTGAATATATTCAGGAAAAAACGCATACGCCCTTTTTGGCCAAGTGCATCATTGTGGACGTTCTGCCTCTTTTCCTATGCTTTCAATGCAATTCCAGTCTACCTCCTGAAATCGGTTTCCTGCAATTCTGCCCCGCTTTCAAGTCCTCTTGGCAGCCTTACTTCAGTCTATTTTTGGACGATAGCTGTCATTTATAACTCTGCAGGTTTGTGAATTACAGTGCCCCTGAGCTCCTTTCTTCAACTCGCTTTCTTGTGACCTGGCCGCAACACCGCAGGATGGCTTCAGGCCCTAATCTGGTTCTGGTCCGGCATGCTGAGCCTTTGGTTAATTCCTCTTCCTGGTAGGAAATAAGAGTTAAATTTGCGCGTTCAGTCACCTCCAGCTAGTCTCTCATTGGTTCTCGCTATTCCTGTTCATCTTCCGCAGAAATTGCAAACTGGGACAAACAGGAGGTTAAAGGCGCTGACTCTCCAAGTGGGGAGAGTGTTAGTAAAGCGTCTGGAATGTTGCACCCGAGTACCATAGGAGGAAAACTGAGACATATTTGAACACGTCTCCCGTTCACATGGTTGATCATACTTGGGTTCCACATGCATGTTTTAGCTGAAGGAAGAATACCTTAAACCTGGAGAGTTGAGACCCGTGTAATGGGTACCATGCAATATGACTTCAAAGGGTCTTCATTTGCTCACCGAACCTCTCCAATCCTATCACTGCTGCGTTTATGCCCCTGTACACATGCTTGATTCTCTTTCGGAGACATAGCAATCCATAGGTTTTAAGATACTTACTAGTCAGGTACATTCTTAGGCGTTTAATATGCGGTGTTGAGTCCATTTCGTTGAGCAAGGAGTAGCTCTTGTCTATTCCATATTTGACTTAAGGAACTTTATCTGTGCTCATTTCAATCTCTGGTTTTATGCAGCACCCCAACTCACCTTTCCCCTTAAGCAAGCATAAGTTGGTTTTCTAAATTTGAGACCCTGTTCTGTTCTGTAATTCAGTTCCTGTGTAGCCAAGTTTACATTCCGTGTATTACTGATATCTTATGATGTTTCTTTTTCTGTGTGACTTATTTCAGTGAGAATCATCATACCTGAATCCACTCATTGTGATGCTAAGGGCCTGATGACATAGATTTCATTGCTGAGTGATATTGCTTTGTAAGTAAATACCACAACTTCTTTATCCATTTTTCACTTTCTGCGATGTTGAACTTGTACTGTAAACGAGGTTCTTGTAAACAGAGGCGTCCCAAACTTTGGGGTGGCTGTGTCTTTTTGATTTTAATTTCCCTAAGCTATAGGACCATAAGTGGCAGTGCCCTAGGCTCTGTTGCTTTGTTTTTTAGATGTTTCAGGAAACACCATACACTTCTCCCAAGTGGTTGTTGGCAATTTACATCCCGCCCATCAGCATAACAAGGCTCCCAGTTCTCCATGGCCTGTCCTGCCTTTCTGGATTTTACACTTTTTTCAGATGGCCCTTTTGACCGGGGGGAAGTGAGACTTCATTGTAGTGCACATTTCCTTTGCAAGCTTGCTTGGTTGGCCAAAAAGGGCGTATGCGTTTTTTCCTGAATATATTCAGGAAAAAACGCATACGCCCTTTTTGGCCAAGTGCATCATTGTGGACGTTCTGCCTCTTTTCCTATGCTTTCAATGCAATTCCAGTCTACCTCCTGAAATCGGTTTCCTGCAATTCTGCCCCGCTTTCAAGTCCTCTTGGCAGCCTTACTTCAGTCTATTTTTCGACGATAGCTGTCATTTATAACTCTGCAGGTTTGTGAATTACAGTGCCCCTGAGCTCCTTTCTTCAACTCGCTTTCTTGTGACCTGGCCGCAACACCGCAGGATGGCTTCAGGCCCTAATCTGGTTCTGGTCCGGCATGCTGAGCCTTTGGTTAATTCCTCTTCCTGGTAGGAAATAAGAGTTAAATTTGCGCGTTCAGTCACCTCCAGCTAGTCTCTCATTGGTTCTCGCTATTCCTGTTCATCTTCCGCAGAAATTGCAAACTGGGACAAACAGGAGGTTAAAGGCGCTGACTCTCCAAGTGGGGAGAGTGTTAGTAAAGCGTCTGGAATGTTGCACCCGAGTACCATAGGAGGAAAACTGAGACATATTTGAACACGTCTCCCGTTCACATGGTTGATCATACTTGGGTTCCACATGCATGTTTTAGCTGAAGGAAGAATACCTTAAACCTGGAGAGTTGAGACCCGTGTAATGGGTACCATGCAATATGACTTCAAAGGGTCTTCATTTGCTCACCGAACCTCTCCAATCCTATCACTGCTGCGTTTATGCCCCTGTACACATGCTTGATTCTCTTTCGGAGACATAGCAATCCATAGGTTTTAAGATACTTACTAGTCAGGTACATTCTTAGGCGTTTAATATGCGGTGTTGAGTCCATTTCGTTGAGCAAGGAGTAGCTCTTGTCTATTCCATATTTGACTTAAGGAACTTTATCTGTGCTCATTTCAATCTCTGGTTTTATGCAGCACCCCAACTCACCTTTCCCCTTAAGCAAGCATAAGTTGGTTTTCTAAATTTGAGACCCTGTTCTGTTCTGTAATTCAGTTCCTGTGTAGCCAAGTTTACATTCCGTGTATTACTGATATCTTATGATGTTTCTTTTTCTGTGTGACTTATTTCAGTGAGAATCATCATACCTGAATCCACTCATTGTGATGCTAAGGGCCTGATGACATAGATTTCATTGCTGAGTGATATTGCTTTGTAAGTAAATACCACAACTTCTTTATCCATTTTTCACTTTCTGCGATGTTGAACTTGTACTGTAAACGAGGTTCTTGTAAACAGAGGCGTCCCAAACTTTGGGGTGGCTGTGTCTTTTTGATTTTAATTTCCCTAAGCTATAGGACCATAAGTGGCAGTGCCCTAGGCTCTGTTGCTTTGTTTTTTAGATGTTTCAGGAAACACCATACACTTCTCCCAAGTGGTTGTTGGCAATTTACATCCCGCCCATCAGCATAACAAGGCTCCCAGTTCTCCATGGCCTGTCCTGCCTTTCTGGATTTTACACTTTTTTCAGATGGCCCTTTTGACCGGGGGGAAGTGAGACTTCATTGTAGTGCACATTTCCTTTGCAAGCTTGCTTGGTTGGCCAAAAAGGGCGTATGCGTTTTTTCCTGAATATATTCAGGAAAAAACGCATACGCCCTTTTTGGCCAAGTGCATCATTGTGGACGTTCTGCCTCTTTTCCTATGCTTTCAATGCAATTCCAGTCTACCTCCTGAAATCGGTTTCCTGCAATTCTGCCCCGCTTTCAAGTCCTCTTGGCAGCCTTACTTCAGTCTATTTTTGGACGATAGCTGTCATTTATAACTCTGCAGGTTTGTGAATTACAGTGCCCCTGAGCTCCTTTCTTCAACTCGCTTTCTTGTGACCTGGCCGCAACACCGCAGGATGGCTTCAGGCCCTAATCTGGTTCCGGCCCTGCATGCTGAGCCTTTGGTTAATTCCTCTTCCTGGTGGGAAATGAGAGTTAAATTTGCCCGTCCAGACACCTCCAGCTAGCCTCTCATTGGTTCTCGCTATTCCTGTTCATCTTCCGCAGAAATTGCAAACTGGGCCAAACAGGAGGTTAAAGGGACTGACTCTCCAAGTGGGGAGAGTGTTAGTAAAGCGTCTGGAATGTTGCACCCGAGTACCAGGGGAGGAAAACTGAGACATATTTGAACACGTCTCCCGATCACATGGTTGATCATACTCTAGGTTCCACATGCATGTTTTAGCTGAAGGAAGAATACCTTAAACCTGGGTAGTTGAAACCCGTGGAATGGGTACCATGCAATATGACTTCAAAGGGTCTTCATTTGCTCACCGAACCTCTCCAATCCTATCACTGCTGCGTTTATGCCCCTGTACACATGCTTGATTCTCTTTCGGAGACATAGCAATCCATAGGTTTTAAGATACTTACTAGTGAGGTACATTCTTAGGCGTTTAATATGGGGTGTTGAGTCCATTTCGTTGAGCAAGGAGTAGCTCTTGTCTATTCCATATTTGGCTTAAGGAACTTTATCTGTGCTCATTTCAATCTCTGGTTTTATGCAGCACCCCAACTCACCTTTACCCTTAAGCAAGAATAAGTTGGTTTTCTAAATTTGATTCTCTGTTCTGTTCTGTAATTCAGTTCCTGTGTAGCCAAGTTTCCATTCCGTGTATTACTGATATCTTACGATGTTTCTTTTTCTGTGTGACTTATTTCAGTTAGAATCATCATACCTGAATCCAGTCATTGTGCTGCTAAGGGCCTGATGGCACAGATTTCATTGCTGAGTGATATTGCTTTGTAAGTAAATACCACAACTTCTTTATCCATTTTTCACTTTCTGCGATGTTGAACTTGTACTGTAAACGAGGTTCTTGTAAACAGAGCCGTTCCTAACTTTGGGGTGGCTGTGTCTTTTTGATTTTAATTTCCCTAAGCTATAGGACCATAAGTGGAAGTGCCCTAGGTTCTGATGCTTTGTTTTTTAGATGTTTCAGGAAACACCATACACTTCTCCCGAGTGGTTGTTGGCAATTTACATCCCGCCCATCAGCATAACAAGGCTCCCAGTTCTCCATGGCCTGTCCTGCCTTTCTGGATTTTACACTTTTTTCAGATGGCCCTTTTGACCGGGGGGAAGTGAGACTTCATTGTAGTGCAGATTTCCTTTGCAAGCTTGTTTGGTTGGCCAAAAAGGGCGTATGCCTTTTTTCCTGAATATATTCAGGAAAAAACGCATACGCCCTTTTTGGCCAAGTGCATCATTGTGGACGTTCTGCCTCTTTTCCTATGCTTTCAATGCAATTCCAGTCTACCTCCTGAAATCGGTTTCCTGCAATTCTGCCCCGCTTTCAAGTCCTCTTGGCAGCCTTACTTCAGTATATTTTTGGACGATAGCTGTCATTTATAACTCTGCAGGTTTGTGAATTACAGTGCCCCTGAACTCCTTTCTTCAACTCGCTTTCTTTTGAGCTGGCCGCAACACCGCAGGATGGCTTCAGGCCCTAATCTGGTTCCGGTACGGCACGCTGAGCCTTTGGTTATTTCCTCTTCCTGGTGGGAAATGAGAGTTAAATTTGCCCGTCCAGACACCTCCAGCTAGCCTCTCATTGGTTCTCACTATTCCTGTTCATCTTCCGCAGAAATTGCAAACTGGGCCAAACAGGAGGTTAAAGGCGCTGACTGTCCAAGTGGGGAGAGTGTTAGTAAAGCGTCTGGAATGTTGCACCCGAGTACCAGGGGACGAAAACTGAGACATATTTGAACACGTCTCCCGTTCACATGGTTGATCATACTTGGGTTCCACATGCATGTTTTAGCTGAAGGAAGAATACCTTAAACCTGGAGAGTTGAGACCCGTGTAATGGGTACCATGCAATATGACTTCAAAGGGTCTTCATTTGCTCACCGAACCTCTCCAATCCTATCACTGCTGCGTTTATGCCCCTGTACACATGCTTGATTCTCTTTCGGAGACATAGCAATCCATAGGTTTTAAGATACTTACTAGTCAGGTACATTCTTAGGCGTTTAATATGCGGTGTTGAGTCCATTTCGTTGAGCAAGGAGTAGCTCTTGTCTATTCCATATTTGACTTAAGGAACTTTATCTGTGCTCATTTCAATCTCTGGTTTTATGCAGCACCCCAACTCACCTTTCCCCTTAAGCAAGCATAAGTTGGTTTTCTAAATTTGAGACCCTGTTCTGTTCTGTAATTCAGTTCCTGTGTAGCCAAGTTTACATTCCGTGTATTACTGATATCTTATGATGTTTCTTTTTCTGTGTGACTTATTTCAGTTAGAATCATCATACCTGAATCCACTCATTGTGATGCTAAGGGCCTGATGACATAGATTTCATTGCTGAGTGATATTGCTTTGTAAGTAAATACCACAACTTCTTTATCCATTTTTCACTTTCTGTGATGTTGAACTTGTACTGTAAACGAGGTTCTTGTAAACAGAGGCGTCCCAAACTTTGGGGTGGCTGTGTCTTTTTGATTTTAAATTCCCTAAGCTACAGGACCATAAGTGGCAGTGCCCTAGGCTCTGTTGCTTTGTTTTTTAGATGTTTCAGGAAACACCATACACTTCTCCCCAGTGTCTGTTGGCAATTTACATCCCGCCCATCAGCATAACAAGGCTCCCAGTTCTCCATGGCCTGTCCTGCCTTTCTGGATTTTACACTTTTTTCAGATGGCCCTTTTGACCGGGGGGAAGTGAGACTTCATTGTAGTGCAGATTTCCTTTGCAAGCTTGCTTGGTTGGCCAAAAAGGGCGTATGCGTTTTTTCCTGAATATATTCAGGAAAAAACGCATACGCCCTTTTCGGCCAAGTGCATCATTGTGGACGTTCTGCCTCTTTTCCTATGCTTTCAATGCAATTCCAGTCTACCTCCTGAAATCGGTTTCCTGCAATTCTGCCCCGCTTTCAAGTCCTCTTGGCAGCCTTACTTCAGTCTATTTTTGGACGATAGCTGTCATTTATAACTCTGCAGGTTTGTGAATTACAGTGCCCCTGAGCTCCTTTCTTCAACTCGCTTTCTTGTGACCTGGCCGCAACACCGCAGGATGGCTTCAGGCCCTAATCTGGTTCTGGCACGGCACGCTGAGCCTTTGGTTAATTCCTCTTCCTGGTGGGAAATGAGAGTTAAATTTGCCCATCCAGACACCTCCAGCTAGTCTCTCATTGGTTCTCGCTATTCCTGTTCATCTTCCACAGAAATTGCAAACTGGGCCAAACAGGAGGTTAAAGGGACTGACTCTCCAAGTGGGGAGAGTGTTAGTAAAGCGTCTGGAATGTTGCACCCGAGTACCATGGTACGAAAACTGAGACATATTTGAACACGTCTCCCGATGACATGGTTGATCATACTCTAGGTTCCACATGCATGTTTTAGCTGAAGGAAGAATACCTTAAACCTGGGTAGTTGAAACCCGTGGAATGGGTACCATGCAATATGACTTCAAAGGGTCTTCATTTGCTCACCGAACCTCTCCAATCCTATCACTGCTGCGTTTATGCCCCTGTACACATGCTTGATTCTCTTTCGGAGACATAGCAATCCATAGGTTTTAAGATACTTACTAGTCAGGTACATTCTTAGGCATTTAATATGCGGTGTTGAGTCCATTTCGTTGAGCAAGGAGTAGCTCTTGTCTATTCCATATTTGGCTTAAGGAACTTTATCTGTGCTCATTTCAATCTCTGGTTTTATGCAGCACCCCAACTCACCTTTCCCCTTAAGCAAGCATAAGTTGGTTTTCTAAATTTGAGACCCTGTTCTGTTCTGTAATTCAGTTCCTGTGTAGCCAAGTTTCCATTTCGTGTATTAGTGATATCTTATGATGTTTCTTTTTCTGTGTGACTTATTTCAGTTAGAATCATCGTACCTGAATCCACTCATTATGCTGCTACGGGCCTGATGACAGAGATTTCATTGCTGAGTGATACTGCGTTGTACGTAAGTACCACAAGTTCTTTATCCATTTTTCACTTTCTGCGATGTTGAACTTCTACTGTTAACGAGGTTCTTGTAAACAGAGCCGTTTGAAACTTTGGGGTGGCTGTGTCTTTTTGATTTTAAATTCCCTAAGCTATAGGACCATAAGTGGAAGTGCCCTAGGCTCTGTTGCTTTGTTTTTTAGATGTTTCAGGAAACACCATACACTTCTCCCGAGTGTTTGTTGGCAATTTACATCCCGCCCTTCAGCATAACAAGGCTCCCAGTTCTCCATGGCCTGTCCTGCCTTTCTGGATTTTACACTTTTTTCAGATGGCCCTTTTGACCGGGGGGAAGTGAGACTTCATTGTAGTGCAGATTTCCTTTGCAAGCTTGCTTGGTTGGCCAAAAAGGGCGTATGCCTTTTTTCCTGAATATATTCAGGAAAAAACGCATACGCCCTTTTTGGCCAAGTGCATCATTGTGGACGTTCTGCCTCTTTTCCTATGCTTTCAATGCAATTCCAGTCTACCTCCTGAAATCAGTTTCCTGCAATTCTGCCCTGCTTTCAAGTCCTCTTGGCAGCCTTACTTCAGTCTATTTTTGGACGATAGCTGTCATTTATAACTCTGCAGGTTTGTGAATTACAGTGCCCCTGAGCTCCTTTCTTCAACTCGCTTTCTTGTGACCTGGCCGCAACACCGCAGGATGGCTTCAGGCCCTAATCTGGTTCTGGCACGGCATGCTGAGCCTTTGGTTAATTCCTCTTCCTGGTGGGAAATGAGAGTTAAATTTGCCCATCCAGACACCTCCAGCTAGTCTCTCATTGGTTCTCGCTATTCCTGTTCATCTTCCACAGAAATTGCAAACTGGGCCAAACAGGAGGTTAAAGGGACTGACTCTCCAAGTGGGGAGAGTGTTAGTAAAGCGTCTGGAATGTTGCACCCGAGTACCAGGGTACGAAAACTGAGACATATTTGAACACGTCTCCCGATGACATGGTTGATCATACTCTAGGTTCCACATGCATGTTTTAGCTGAAGGAAGAATACCTTAAACCTGGGTAGTTGAAACCCGTGGAATGGGTACCATGCAATATGACTTCAAAGGGTCTTCATTTGCTCACCGAACCTCTCCAATCCTATCACTGCTGCGTTTATGCCCCTGTACACATGCTTGATTCTCTTTCGGAGACATAGCAATCCATAGGTTTTAAGATACTTACTAGTCAGGTACATTCTTAGGCATTTAATATGCGGTGTTGAGTCCATTTCGTTGAGCAAGGAGTAGCTCTTGTCTATTCCATATTTGGCTTAAGGAACTTTATCTGTGCTCATTTCAATCTCTGGTTTTATGCAGCACCCCAACTCACCTTTACCCTTAAGCAAGCATAAGTTGGTTTTCTAAATTTGAGACCCTGTTCTGTTCTGTAATTCAGTTCCTGTGTAGCCAAGTTTACATTCCGTGTATTAGTGATATCTTATGATGTTTCTTTTTCTGTGTGACTTATTTCAGTTAGAATCATCGTACCTGAATCCACTCATTATGCTGCTACGGGCCTGATGACATAGATTTCATTGCTGAGTGATACTGCATTGTACGTAAGTACCACAAGCTCTTTATCCATTTTTCAATTTCTGCGATGTTGAACTTCTACTGTAAACGAGGTTCTTGTAAACAGAGCCGTTCGAAACTTTGGGGTGGCTGTGTCTTTTTGATTTTAAATTCCCTAAGCTATAGGACCATAAGTGGAAGTGCCCTAGGCTCTGTTGCTTTGTTTTTTAGATGTTTCAGGAAACACCATACACTTCTCCCGAGTGTTGGTTGGCAATTTACATCCCGCCCTTCAGCATAACAAGGCTCCCAGTTCTCCATGGCCTGTCCTGCCTTTCTGGATTTTACACTTTTTTCAGATGGCCCTTTTGACCGGGGGGAAGTGAGACTTCATTGTAGTGCAGATTTCCTTTGCAAGCTTGCTTGGTTGGCCAAAAAGGGCGTATGCGTTTTTTCCTGAATATATTCAGGAAAAAACGCATACGCCCTTTTTGGCCAAGTGCATCATTGTGGACGTTCTGCCTCTTTTCCTATGCTTGCAATGCAATTCCAGTCTACCTCCTGAAATCGGTTTCCTGCAATTCTGCCCCGCTTTCAAGTCCTCTTGGCAGCCTTACTTCAGTCTATTTTTGGACGATAGCTGTCATTTATAACTCTGCAGGTTTGTGAATTACAGTGCCCCTGAGCTCCTTTCTTCAACTCGCTTTCTTGTGACCTGGCCGCAACACCGCAGGATGGCTTCAGGCCCTAATCTGGTTCCGGCACGGCACGCTGAGCCTTTGGTTATTTCCTCTTCCTGGTGGAAAATGAGAGTTAAATTTGCCCGTCCAGACACCTCCAGCTAGCCTCTCATTGGTTCTCGCTATTCCTGTTCATCTTCCGCAGAAATTGCAAACTGGGACAAACAGGAGGTTAAAGGCGCTGACTTTCCAAGTGGGGAGAGTGTTAGTAAAGCGTCTGGAATGTTGCACCCGAGTACCAGGGGAGGAAAACTGAGACATATTTGAACACGTCTCCCGTTCACATGGTTGATCATACTTGGGTTCCACATGCATGTTTTAGCTGAAGGAAGAATACCTAAAACCTGGGTAGTTGAAACCCGTGGAATGGGTACCATGCAATATGCCTTCAAAGGGTCTTCATTTGCTCACCGAACCTCTCCAATCCTATCACTGCTGCGTTTATGCCCCTGTACACATGCTTGATTCTCTTTCGGAGACATAGCAATCCATAGGTTTTAAGATACTTACTAGTCAGGTACATTCTTAGGCGTTTAATATGCGGTGTTGAGTCCATTTCGTTGAGCAAGGAGTAGCTCTTGTCTATTCCATATTTGGCTTAAGGAACTTTATCTGTGCTCATTTCAATCTCTGGTTTTATGCAGCACCCCAACTCACCTTTCCCCTTAAGCAAGCATAAGTTGGTTTTCTAAATTTGAGACCCTGTTCTGTTCTGTAATTCAGTTCCTGTGTAGCCAAGTTTACATTCCGTGTATTACTGATATCTTATGATGTTTCTTTTTCTGTGTGACTTATTTCAGTTAGAATCATCATACCTGAATCCACTCATTGTGCTGCTAAGGGCCTGATGACACAGATTTCATTGCTGAGTGATATTGCTTTGTAAGTAAATACCACAACTTCTTTATCCATTTTTCAATTTCTGCGATGTTGAACTTGTACTGTAAACGAGGTTCTTGTAAACAGAGCCGTTCCAAACTTTGGGGTGGCTGTGTCTTTTTGATTTTAAATTCCCTAAGCTATAGGACTATAAGTGGAAGTGCCCTAGGCTCTGTTGCTTTGTTTTTTAGATGTTTCAGGAAACACCATACACTTCTCCCGAGTGGTTGTTGGCAATTTACATCCCGCCCATCAGCATAACAAGGCTCCCAGTTCTCCATGGCCTGTCCTGCCTTTCTGGATTTTACACTTTTTTCAGATGGCCCTTTTGACCGGGGGGAAGTGAGACTTCATTGTAGTGCAGATTTCCTTTGCAAGCTTGCTTGGTTGGCCAAAAAGGGCGTATGCGTTTTTTCCTGAATATATTCAGGAAAAAACGCATACGCCCTTTTTGGCCAAGTGCATCATTGTGGACGTTCTGCCTCTTTTCCTATGCTTGCAATGCAATTCCAGTCTACCTCCTGAAATCGGTTTCCTGCAATTCTGCCCCGCTTTCAAGTCCTCTTGGCAGCCTTACTTCAGTCTATTTTTGGACGATAGCTGTCATTTATAACTCTGCAGGTTTGTGAATTACAGTGCCCCTGAGCTCCTTTCTTCAACTCGCTTTCTTGTGACCTGGCCGCAACACCGCAGGATGTCTTCAGGCCCTAATCTGGTTCTGGCACGGCACGCTGAGCCTTTGGTTAATTCCTCTTCCTGGTGGGAAATGAGAGTTAAATTTGCCCATCCAGACACCTCCAGCTAGTCTCTCATTGGTTCTCGCTATTCCTGTTCATCTTCCACAGAAATTGCAAACTGGGCCAAACAGGAGGTTAAAGGGACTGACTCTCCAAGTGGGGAGAGTGTTAGTAAAGCGTCTGGAATGTTGCACCCGAGTACCAGGGTACGAAAACTGAGACATATTTGAACACGTCTCCCGTTCACATGGTTGATCATACTTGGGTTCCACATGCATGTTTTAGCTGAAGGAAGAATACCTAAAACCTGGGTAGTTGAAACCCGTGGAATGGGTACCATGCAATATGACTTCAAAGGGTCTTCATTTGCTCACCGAACCTCTCCAATCCTATCACTGCTGCGTTTATGCCCCTGTACACATGCTTGATTCTCTTTCGGAGACATAGCAATCCATAGGTTTTAAGATACTTGCTAGTCAGGTACATTCTTAGGCGTTTAATATGCGGTGTTGAGTCCATTTCGTTGAGCAAGGAGTAGCTCTTGTCTATTCCATATTTGGCTTAAGGAACTTTATCTGTGCTCATTTCAATCTCTGGTTTTATGCAGCACCCCAACTCACCTTTCCCCTTAAGCAAGCATAAGTTGGTTTTCTAAATTTGAGACCCTGTTCTGTTCTGTAATTCAGTTCCTGTGTAGCCAAGTTTACATTCCGTGTATTAGTGATATCTTATGATGTTTCTTTTTCTGTGTGACTTATTTCAGTTAGAATCATCGTACCTGAATCCACTCATTATGCTGCTAAGGGCCTGATGACATAGATTTCATTGTTGAGTGATACTGCATTGTACGTAAGTACCACAAGTTCTTTATCCATTTTTCACTTTCTGCGATGTTGAACTTCTACTGTAAACGAGGTTCTTGTAAACAGAGCCGTTCGAAACTTTGGGGTGGCTGTGTCTTTTTGATTTTAAATTCCCTAAGCTATAGGACCATAAGTGGAAGTGCCCTAGGCTCTGTTGCTTTGTTTTTTAGATGTTTCAGGAAACACCATACACTTCTCCCGAGTGTTTGTTGGCAATTTACATCCCGCCCTTCAGCATAACAAGGCTCCCAGTTCTCCATGGCCTGTCCTGCCTTTCTGGATTTTACACTTTTTTCAGATGGCCCTTTTGACCGGGGAGAAGTGAGACTTCATTGTAGTGCAGATTTCCTTTGCAAGCTTGCTTGGTTGGCCAAAAAGGGCGTATGCGTTTTTTCCTGAATATATTCAGGAAAAAACGCATACGCCCTTTTTGGCCAAGTGCATCATTGTGGACGTTCTGCCTCTTTTCCTATGCTTTCAATGCAATTCCAGTCTACCTCCTGAAATCGGTTTCCTGCAATTCTGCCCCGCTTTCAAGTCCTCTTGGCAGCCTTACTTCAGTCTATTTTTGGACGATAGCTGTCATTTATAACTCTGCAGGTTTGTGAATTACAGTGCCCCTGAGCTCCTTTCTTCAACTCGCTTTCTTTTGAGCTGGCCGCAACACCGCAGGATGGCTTCAGGCCCTAATCTTGTTCCGACACGGCACGCTGAGCCTTTGGTTAATTCCTCTTCCTGGTGGGAAATGAGAGTTAAATTTGCCCATCCAGACACCTCCAGCTAGCCTCTCATTGGTTCTCGCTATTCCTGTTCATCTTCCGCAGAAATTGCAAACTGGGACAAACAGGAGGTTAAAGGCGCTGACTTTCCAAGTGGGGAGAGTGTTAGTAAAGCGTCTGGAATGTTGCACCCGAGTACCAGGGTACGAAAACTGAGACATATTTGAACACGTCTCCCGTTCACATGGTTGATCATACTTGGGTTCCACATGCATGTTTTAGCTGAAGGAAGAATACCTAAAACCTGGGTAGTTGAAACCCGTGGAATGGGTACCATGCAATATGACTTCAAAGGGTCTTCATTTGCTCACCGAACTTCTCCAATCCTATCACTGCTGCGTTTATGCCCCTGTACACATGCTTGATTCTCTTTCGGAGACATAGCAATCCATAGGTTTTAAGATACTTACTAGTCAGGTACATTCTTAGGCGTTTAATATGCGGTGTTGAGTCCATTTCGTTGAGCAAGGAGTAGCTCTTGTCTATTCCATATTTGGCTTAAGGAACTTTATCTGTGCTCATTTCAATCTCTGGTTTTATGCAGCACCCCAACTCACCTTTACCCTTAAGCAAGCATAAGTTGGTTTTCTAAATTTGAGACCCTGTTCTGTTCTGTAATTCAGTTCCTGTGTAGCCAAGTTTACATTCCGTGTATTAGTGATATCTTATGATGTTTCTTTTTCTGTGTGACTTATTTCAGTTAGAATCATCGTACCTGAATCCACTCATTATGCTGCTAAGGGCCTGATGACATAGATTTCATTGCTGAGTGATACTGCATTGTACGTAAGTACCACAAGTTCTTTATCCATTTTTCACTTTCTGCAATGTTGAACTTCTACTGTAAACGAGGTTCTTGTAAACAGAGCCGTTCAAAACTTTGGGGTGGCTGTGTCTTTTTGATTTTAAATTCCCTAAGCTATAGGACCATAAGTGGAAGTGCCCTAGGCTCTGTTGCTTTGTTTTTTAGATGTTTCAGGAAACACCATACACTTCTCCCGAGTGTTGGTTGGCAATTTACATCCCGCCCTTCAGCATAACAAGGCTCCCAGTTCTCCATGGCCTGTCCTGCCTTTCTGGATTTTACACTTTTTTCAGATGGCCCTTTTGACCGGGGGGAAGTGAGACTTCATTGTAGTGCAGATTTCATTTGCAAGCTTGCTTGGTTGGCCAAAAAGGGCATATGCGTTTTTTCCTGAATATATTCAGGAAAAAACGCATACGCCCTTTTTGGCCAAGTGCATCATTGTGGACGTTCTGCCTCTTTTCCTATGCTTTCAATGCAATTCCAGTCTACCTCCTGAAATCGGTTTCCTGCAATTCTGCCCCGCTTTCAAGTCCTCTTGGCAGCCTTACTTCAGTCTATTTTTGGACGATAGCTGTCATTTATAACTCTGCAGGTTTGTGAATTACAGTGCCCCTGAGCTCCTTTCTTCAACTCGCTTTCTTGTGACCTGGCCGCAACACCGCAGGATGTCTTCAGGCCCTAATCTGGTTCTGGCACGGCACGCTGAGCCTTTGGTTAATTCCTCTTCCTGGTGGGAAATGAGAGTTAAATTTGCCCATCCAGACACCTCCAGCTAGTCTCTCATTGGTTCTCACTATTCCTGTTCATCTTCCACAGAAATTGCAAACTGGGCCAAACAGGCGGTTAAAGAGACTGACTCTCCAAGAGGGGAGAGTGTTAGTAAAGCGTCTGGAATGTTGCACCCGAGTACCAGGGTACGAAAACTGAGACATATTTGAACACGTCTCCCGATCACATGGTTGATCATACTCTAGGTCCCACATGCATGTTTTAGCTGAAGGAAGAATACCTTAAACCTGGGTAGTTGAAACCCGTGGAATGGGTACCATGCAATATGACTTCAAAGGGTCTTCATTTGCTCACCGAACCTCTCCAATCCTATCACTGCTGCGTTTATGCCCCTGTACACATGCTTGATTCTCTTTCGGAGACATAGCAATCCATAGGTTTTAAGATACTTACTAGTCAGGTACATTCTTAGGCATTTAATATGCGGTGTTGAGTCCATTTCGTTGAGCAAGGAGTAGCTCTTGTCTATTCCATATTTGGCTTAAGGAACTTTATCTGTGCTCATTTCAATCTCTGGTTTTATGCAGCACCCCAACTCACCTTTCCCCTTAAGCAAGCATAAGTTGGTTTTCTAAATTTGAGACCCTGTTCTGTTCTGTAATTCAGTTCCTGTGTAGCCAAGTTTACATTCCGTGTATTAGTGATATCTTATGATGTTTCTTTTTCTGTGTGACTTATTTCAGTTAGAATCATCGTACCTGAATCCACTCATTGTGCTGCTAAGGTCCTCATGACACAGATTTCATTGCTGAGTGATATTGCTTTGTAAGTAAATACCACAACTTTTTTATCCATTTTTCACTTTCTGCGATGTTGAACTTGTACTGTAAACGAGGTTCTTGTAAACAGAGCCGTTCGAAACTTTGGGGTGGCTGTGTCTTTTTGATTTTAAATTCCCTAAGCTATAGGACCATAAGTGGAAGTGCCCTAGGCTCTGTTGCTTTGTTTTTTAGATGTTTCAGGAAACACCATACACTTCTCCGGAGTGTTTGTTGGCAATTTACATCCCGCCCTTCAGCATAACAAGGCTCCCAGTTCTCCATGGCCTGTCCTGCCTTTCTGGATTTTACACTTTTTTCAGATGGCCCTTTTGACCGGGGGGAAGTGAGACTTCATTGTAGTGCAGATTTCCTTTGCAAGCTTGCTTGGTTGGCCAAAAAGGGCGTATGCGTTTTTTCCTGAATATATTCAGGAAAAAACACATACGCCCTTTTTGGCCAAGTGCATCATTGTGGACGTTCTGCCTCTTTTCCTATGCTTTCAATGCAATTCCAGTCTACCTCCTGAAATCGGTTTCCTGCAATTCTGCCCCGCTTTCAAGTCCTCTTGGCAGCCTTACTTCAGTCTATTTTTGGACGATAGCTGTCATTTATAACTCTGCAGGTTTGTGAATTACAGTGCCCCTGAGCTCCTTTCTTCAACTCGCTTTCTTGTGAGCTGGCCGCAACACCGCAGGATGGCTTCAGGCCCTAATCTGGTTCCGGCACGGCACGCTGAGCCTTTGGTTATTTCCTCTTCCTGGTGGGAATTGAGAGTTAAATTTGCCCGTCCAGACACCTCCAGCTAGCCTCTCATTGGTTCTCGCTATTCCTGTTCATCTTCCGCAGAAATTGCAAACTGGGACAAACAGGAGGTTAAAGGCGCTGACTTTCCAAGTGGGGAGAGTGTTAGTAAAGCGTCTGGAATGTTGCACCCGAGTACCAGGGGAGGAAAACTGAGACATATTTGAATACGTCTCCCGTTCACATGGTTGATCATACTTGGGTTCCACATGCATGTTTTAGCTGAAGGAAGAATACCTAAAACCTGGGTAGTTGAAACCCGTGGAATGGGTACCATGCAATATGCCTTCAAAGGGTCTTCATTTGCTCACCGAACCTCTCCAATCCTATCACTGCTGCGTTTATGCCCCTGTACACATGCTTGATTCTCTTTCGGAGACATAGCAATCCATAGGTTTTAAGATACTTACTAGTCAGGTACATTCTTAGGCATTTAATATGCGGTGTTGAGTCCATTTCGTTGAGCAAGGAGTAGCTCTTGTCTATTCCATATTTGACTTAAGGAACTTTATCTGTGCTCATTTCAATCTCTGGTTTTATGCAGCACCCCAACTCACCTTTCCCCTTAAGCAAGCATAAGTTGGTTTTCTAAATTTGAGACCCTGTTCTGTTCTGTAATTCAGTTCCTGTGTAGCCAAGTTTCCATTCCGTGTATTACTGATATCTTATGATGTTTCTTTTTCTGTGTGACTTATTTCAGTTAGAATCATCATACCTGAATCCACTCATTGTGCTGCTAAGGGCCTGATGACACAGATTTCATTGCTGAGTGATATTGCTTTGTAAGTAAATACCACAACTTCTTTATCCATTTTTCAATTTCTGCGATGTTGAACTTGTACTGTAAACGAGGTTCTTGTAAACAGAGCCGTTCCAAACTTTGGGGTGGCTGTGTCTTTTTGATTTTAAATTCCCTAAGCTATAGGACCATAAGTGGAAGTGCCCTAGGCTCTGTTGCTTTGTTTTTTAGATGTTTCAGGAAACACCATACACTTCTCCCGAGTGGTTGTTCGCAATTTACATCCCGCCCATCAGCATAACAAGGCTCCCAGTTCTCCATGGCCTGTCCTGCCTTTCTGGATTTTACACTTTTTTCAGATGGCCCTTTTGACCGGGGGGAAGTGAGACTTCATTGTAGTGCAGATTTCCTTTGCAAGCTTGCTTGGTTGGCCAAAAAGGGCGTATGCGTTTTTTCCTGAATATATTCAGGAAAAAACGCATACGCCCTTTTTGGCCAAGTGCATCATTGTGGACGTTCTGCCTCTTTTCCTATGCTTGCAATGCAATTCCAGTCTACCTCCTGAAATCGGTTTCCTGCAATTCTGCCCCGCTTTCAAGTCCTCTTGGCAGCCTTACTTCAGTCTATTTTTGGACAATAGCTGTCATTTATAACTCTGCAGGTTTGTGAATTACAGTGCCCCTGAGCTCCTTTCTTCAACTCGCTTTCTTGTGACCTGGCCGCAACACCGCAGGATGGCTTCAGGCCCTAATCTGGTTCTGGCACGGCACGCTGAGCCTTTGGTTAATTCCTCTTCCTGGTGGGAAATGAGAGTTAAATTTGCCCATCCAGACACCTCCAGCTAGTCTCTCATTGGTTCTCGCTATTCCTGTTCATCTTCCGCAGAAATTGCAAACTGGGCCAAACAGGAGGTTAAAGGGACTGACTCTCCAAGTGGGGAGAGTGTTAGTAAAGCGTCTGGAATGTTGCACCCGAGTACCAGGGTACGAAAACTGAGACATATTTGAACACGTCTCCCGATCACATGGTTGATCATACTCTAGGTTCCACATGCATGTTTTAGCTGAAGGAAGAATACCTTAAACCTGGGTAGTTGAAACCCGTGGAATGGGTACCATGCAATATGACTTCAAAGGGTCTTCATTTGCTCACCGAACCTCTCCAATCCTATCACTGCTGCGTTTATGCCCCTGTACACATGCTTGATTCTCTTTCGGAGACATAGCAATCCATAGGTTTTAAGATACTTACTAGTCAGGTACATTCTTAGGCATTTAATATGTGGTGTTGAGTCCATTTCGTTGAGCAAGGAGTAGCTCTTGTCTATTCCATATTTGGCTTAAGGAACTTTATCTGTGCTCATTTCAATCTCTGGTTTTATGCAGCACCCCAACTCACCTTTACCCTTAAGCAAGCATAAGTTGGTTTTCTAAATTTGAGACCCTGTTCTGTTCTGTAATTCAGTTCCTGTGTAGCCAAGTTTACATTCCGTGTATTAGTGATATCTTATGATGTTTCTTTTTCTGTGTGACTTATTTCAGTTAGAATCATCGTACCTTAATCCACTCATTGTGCTGCTAAAGTCCTCATGACACAGATTTCATTGCTGAGTGATATTGCTTTGTAAGTAAATACCACAACTTTTTTATCCATTTTTCACTTTCTGCGATGTTGAACTTGTACTGTAAACGAGGTTCTTGTAAACAGAGCCGTTCCAAACTTTGGGGTGGCTGTGTCTTTTTGATTTTAATTTCCCTAAGCTATAGGACCATAAGTGGAAGTGCCCTAGGCTCTGTTGCTTTGTTTTTTAGATGTTTCAGGAAACACCATACACTTCTCCCGAGTGGTTGTTGGCAATTTACATCCCGCCCATCAGCATAACAAGGCTCCCAGTTCTCCATGGCCTGTCCTGCCTTTCTGGATTTTACACTTTTTTCAGATGGCCCTTTTGACCGGGGGGAAGTGAGACTTCATTGTAGTGCAGATTTCCTTTGCAAGCTTGCTTGGTTGGCCAAAAAGGGCGTATGCGTTTTTTCCTGAATATATTCAGGAAAAAACGCATACGCCCTTTTTGGCCAAGTGCATCATTGTGGACGTTCTGCCTCTTTTCCTATGCTTTCAATGCAATTCCAGTCTACCTCCTGAAATCGGTTTCCTGCAATTCTGCCCCGCTTTCAAGTCCTCTTGGCAGCCTTACTTCAGTCTATTTTTGGACGATAGCTGTCATTTATAACTCTGCAGGTTTGTGAATTACAGTGCCCCTGAGCTCCTTTCTTCAACTCGCTTTCTTGTGACCTGGCCGCAACACCGCAGGATGTCTTCAGGCCCTAATCTGGTTCCGGCATGGCATGCTGAGCCTTTGGTTATTTCCTCTTCCTGGTGGGAAATGAGAGTTAAATTTGCCCGTCCAGACACCTCCAGCTAGTCTCTCATTGGTTCTCGCTATTCCTGTTCATCTTCCGCAGAAATTGCAAACTGGGCCAAACAGGAGGTTAAAGGCGCTGACTTTCCAAGTGGGGAGAGTGTTAGTAAAGCGTCTGGAATGTTGCACCCGAGTACCAGGGGAGGAAAACTGAGACATATTTGAACACGTCTCCCGTTCACATGGTTGATCATACTTGGGTTCCACATGCATGTTTTAGCTGAAGGAAGAATACCTTAAACCTGGGTAGTTGAAACCCGTGGAATGGGTACCATGCAATATGCCTTCAAAGGGTCTTCATTTGCTCACCGAACCTCTCCAATCCTATCACTGCTGCGTTTATGCCCCTGTACACATGCTTGACTCTGTTTCGGAGACATAGCAATCCATAGGTTTTAAGATACTTACTAGTCAGGTACATTCTAAGGCGTTTAATATGCGGTGTTGAGTCCATTTCGTTGAGCAAGGAGTAGCTCTTGTCTATTCCATATTTGGCTTAAGGAACTTTATCTGTGCTCATTTCAATCTCTGGTTTTATGCAGCACCCCAACTCACCTTTACCCTTAAGCAAGCATAAGTTGGTTTTCTAAATTTGAGACCCTGTTCTGTTCTGTAATTCAGTTCCTGTGTAGCCAAGTTTCCATTCCGTGTATTACTGATATCTTATGATGTTTCTTTTTCTGTGTGACTTATTTCAGTTAGAATCATCGTACCTGAATCCACTCATTATGCTGCTACGGGCCTGATGACATAGATTTCATTGCTGAGTGATACTGCATTGTACGTAAGTACCACAAGTTCTTTATCCATTTTCCACTTTCTGCGATGTTGAACTTCTACTGTAAACGAGGTTCTTGTAAACAGAGCCATTCCAAACTTTGGGGTGGCTGTGTCTTTTTGATTTTAATTTCCCTAAGCTATAGGACCATAAGTGGAAGTGCCCTAGGCTCTGTTGCTTTGTTTTTTAGATGTTTCAGGAAACACCATACACTTCTCCCGAGTGTTTGTTGGCAATTTACATCCCGCCCTTCAGCATAACAAGGCTCCCAGTTCTCCATGGCCTGTCCTGCCTTTCTGGATTTTACACTTTTTTCAGATGGCCCTTTTGACCGGGGGGAAGTGAGACTTCATTGTAGTGCAGATTTCCTTTGCAAGCTTGCTTGGTTGGCCAAAAAGGGCGTATGCGTTTTTTCCTGAATATATTCAGGAAAAAACGCATACGCCCTTTTTGGCCAAGTGCATCATTGTGGACGTTCTGCCTCTTTTCCTATGCTTTCAATGCAATTCCAGTCTACCTCCTGAAATCGGTTTCCTGCAATTCTGCCCCGCTTTCAAGTCCTCTTGGCAGCCTTACTTCAGTCTATTTTTGGACGATAGCTGTCATTTATAACTCTGCAGGTTTGTGAATTACAGTGCCCCTGAGCTCCTTTCTTCAACTCGCTTTCTTTTGAGCTGGCCGCAACACTGCAGGATGGCTTCAGGCCCTAATCTGGTTCCGGCACGGCACGCTGAGCCTTTGGTTATTTCCTCTTCCTGGTGGGAAATGAGAGTTAAATTTGCCCGTCCAGACACCTCCAGCTAGCCTCTCGTTGGTTCTCGCTATTCCTGTTCATCTTCCGCAGAAATTGCAAACTGGGACAAACAGGAGGTTAAAGGCGCTGACTTTCCAAGTGGGGAGAGTGTTAGTAAAGCGTCTGGAATGTTGCACCCGAGTACCAGGGTACGAAAACTAAGACATATTTGAACACGTCTCCCGTTCACATGGTTGATCATACTTGGGTTCCACATGCATGTTTTAGCTGAAGGAAGAATACCTAAAACCTGGGTAGTTGAAACCCGTGGAATGGGTACCATGCAATATGACTTCAAAGGGTCTTCATTTGCTCACCGAACCTCTCCAATCCTATCACTGCTGCGTTTATGCCCCTGTACACATGCTTGATTCTGTTTCGGAGACATAGCAATCCATAGGTTTTAAGATACTTACTAGTCAGGTACATTCTTAGGCGTTTAATATGCGGTGTTGAGTCCATTTCGTTGAGCAAAGAGTAGCTCTTGTCTATTCCATATTTGGCTTAAGGAACTTTATCTGTGCTCATTTCAATCTCTGGTTTTATGCAGCACCCCAACTCACCTTTCCCCTTAAGCAAGCATAAGTTGGTTTTCTAAATTTGAGACCCTGTTCTGTTCTGTAATTCAGTTCCTGTGTAGCCAAGTTTACATTCCGTGTATTAGTGATATCTTATGATGTTTCTTTTTCTGTGTGACTTATTTCAGTTAGAATCATCGTACCTGAATCCACTCATTATGCTGCTAAGGGCCTGATGACATAGATTTCATTGCTGAGTGATACTGCATTGTACGTAAGTACCACAAGTTCTTTATCCATTTTTCACTTTCTGCGATGTTGAACTTGTACTGTAAACGAGGTTCTTGTAAACAGAGCCGTTCGAAACTTTGGGGTGGCTGTGTCTTTTTGATTTTAAATTCCCTAAGCTATAGGACCATAAGTGGAAGTGCCCTAGGCTCTGTTGCTTTGTTTTTTAGATGTTTCAGGAAACACCATACACTTTTCCGGAGTGTTTGTTGGCAATTTACATCCCGTCCTTCAGCATAACAAGGCTCCCAGTTCTCCATGGCCTGTCCTGCCTTTCTGGATTTTACACTTTTTTCAGATGGCCCTTGTGACCGGGGGGAAGTGAGACTTCATTGTAGTGCAGATTTCCTTTGCAAGCTTGCTTGGTTGGCCAAAAAGCGCGTATGCGTTTTTTCCTGAATATATTCAGGAAAAAACGCATACGCCCTTTTTGGCCAAGTGCATCATTGTGGACGTTCTGCCTCTTTTCCTATGCTTTCAATGCAATTCCAGTCTACCTCCTGAATCGGTTTCCTGCAATTCTGCCCCGCTTTCAAGTCCTCTTGGCAGCCTTACTTCAGTCTATTTTTGGACGATAGCTGTCATTTATAACTCTGCAGGTTTGTGAATTACAGTGCCCCTGAGCTCCTTTCTTCAACTCGCTTTCTTGTGACCTGGCCGCAACACCGCAGGATGTCTTCAGGCCCTAATCTGGTTCTGGCACGGCATGCTGAGCCTTTGGTTAATTCCTCTTCCTGGTGGGAAATGAGAGTTAAATTTGCCCATCCAGACACCTCCAGCTAGTCTCTCATTGGTTCTCGCTATTCCTTTTCATCTTCCACAGAAATTGCAAACTGGGCCAAACAGGAGGTTAAAGGGACTGACTCTCCAAGTGGGGAGAGTGTTAGTAAAGCGTCTGGAATGTTGCACCCGAGTAGCAGGGTACGAAAACTGAGACATATTTGAACACGTCTCCCGATCACATGGTTGATCATACTCTAGGTCCCACATGCATGTTTTAGCTGAAGGAAGAATACCTTAAACCTGGGTAGTTGAAACCCGTGGAATGGGTACCATGCAATATGACTTCAAAGGGTCTTCATTTGCTCACCGAACCTCTCCAATCCTATCACTGCTGCGTTTATGCCCCTGTACACATGCTTGATTCTCTTTCGGAGACATAGCAATCCATAGGTTTTAAGATACTTACTAGTCAGGTACATTCTTAGGCATTTAATATGCGGTGTTGAGTCCATTTCGTTGAGCAAGGAGTAGCTCTTGTCTATTCCATATTTGGCTTAAGGAAATTTATCTGTGCTCATTTCAATCTCTGGTTTTATGCAGCACCCCAACTCACCTTTCCCCTTAAGCAAGAATAAGTTGGTTTTCTAAATTTGAGACCCTGTTCTGTTCTGTAATTCAGTTCCTGTGTAGCCAAGTTTACATTCCGTGTATTACTGATATCTTATGATGTTTCTTTTTCTGTGTGACTTATTTCAGTTAGAATCATCATACCTGAATCCACTCATTGTGCTGCTAAGGGCCTGATGACACAGATTTCATTGCTGAGTGATATTGCTTTGTAAGTAAATACCACAACTTCTTTCTCCATTTTTCACTTTCTGCGATGTTGAACTTGTACTGTAAACGAGGTTCTTGTAAACAGAGCCGTTCCAAACTTTGGGGTGGCTGTGTCTTTTTGATTTTAATTTCCCTAATCTATAGGACCATAAGTGGAAGTGCCCTAGGTTCTGTTTCTTTGTTTTTTAGATGTTTCAGGAAACACCATACACTTCTCCCGAGTGGTTGTTGGCAATTTACATCCCGCCCATCAGCATAACAAGGCTCCCAGTTCTCCATGGCCTGTCCTGCCTTTCTGGATTTTACACTTTTTTCAGATGGCCCTTTTGACCGGGGGGAAGTGAGACTTCATTGTAGTGCAGATTTCCTTTGCAAGCTTGCTTGGTTGGCCAAAAAGGGCGTATGCCTTTTTTCCTGAATATATTCAGGAAAAAACGCATACGCCCTTTTTGGCCAAGTGCATCATTGTGGACGTTCTGCCTCTTTTCCTATGCTTTCAATGCAATTCCAGTCTACCTCCTGAAATCGGTTTCCTGCAATTCTGCCCCGCTTTCAAGTCCTCTTGGCAGCCTTACTTCAGTCTATTTTTGGACGATAGCTGTCATTTATAACTCTGCAGGTTTGTGAATTACAGTGCCCCTGAGCTCCTTTCTTCAACTCGCTTTCTTGTGAGCTGGCCGCAACACCGCAGGATGGCTTCAGGCCCTAATCTGGTTCCGGCACGGCACGCTGAGCCTTTGGTTATTTCCTCTTCCTGGTGGGAAATGAGAGTTAAATTTGCCCGTCCAGACACCTCCAGCTAGCCTCTCATTGGTTCTCGCTATTCCTGTTCATCTTCTGCAGAAATTGCAAACTGGGCCAAACAGGAGGTTAAAGGCGCTGACTCTCCAAGTGGGGAGAGTGTTAGTAAAGCGTCTGGAATGTTGCACCCGAGTACCAGGGGAGGAAAACTGAGACATATTTGAACACGTCTCCCGTTCACATGGTTGATCATACTTGGGTTCCACATGCATGTTTTAGCTGAAGGAAGAATACCTTAAACCTGGGTAGTTGAAACCCGTGGAATGGGTAGCATGCAATATGACTTCAAAGGGTCTTCATTTGCTCACCGAACCTCTCCAATCCTATCACTGCTGCGTTTATGCCCCTGTACACATGCTTGATTCTCTTTCGGAGACATAGCAATCCATAGGTTTTAAGATACTTACTAGTCAGGTACATTCTTAGGCGTTTAATATGCGGTGTTGAGTCCATTTCGTTGAGCAAGGAGTAGCTCTTGTCTATTCCATATTTGGCTTAAGGAACTTTATCTGTGCTCATTTCAATCTCTGGTTTTATGCAGCACCCCAACTCACCTTTACCCTTAAGCAAGCATAAGTTGGTTTTCTAAATTTGAGACCCTGTTCTGTTCTGTAATTCAGTTCCTGTGTAGCCAAGTTTCCATTCCGTGTATTAGTGATATCTTATGATGTTTCTTTTTCTGTGTGACTTATTTCAGTTAGAATCATCGTACCTGAATCCACTCATTATGCTGCTACGGTCCTGATGACATAGATTTCATTGCTGAGTGATACTGCATTGTACGTAAGTACCACAAGTTCTTTATCCATTTTTCACTTTCTGCGATGTTGAACTTCTACTGTAAACGAGGTTCTTGTAAACAGAGCCGTTCGAAACTTTGGGGTGGCTGTGTCTTTTTGATTTTAAATTCCCTAAGCTATAGGACCATAAGTGGAAGTGCCCTAGGCTCTGTTGCTTTGTTTTTTAGATGTTTCAGGAAACACCATACACTTCTCCCGAGTGTTTGTTGGCAATTTACATCCCGCCCTTCAGCATAACAAGGCTCCCAGTTCTCCATGGCCTGTCCTGCCTTTCTGGATTTTACACTTTTTTCAGATGGCCCTTTTGACCGGGGGGAAGTGACACTTCATTGTAGTGCAGATTTCCTTTGCAAGCTTGCTTGGTTGGCCAAAAAGGGCGTATGCGTTTTTTCCTGAATATATTCAGGAAAAAACGCATACGCCCTTTTTGGCCAAGTGCATCATTGTGGACGTTCTGCCTCTTTTCCTATGCTTTCAATGCAATTCCAGTCTACCTCCTGAAATCAGTTTCCTGCAATTCTGCCCCGCTTTCAAGTCCTCTTGGCAGCCTTACTTCAGTCTATTTTTGGACGATAGCTGTCATTTATAACTCTGCAGGTTTGTGAATCACAGTGCCCCTGAGCTCCTTTCTTCAACTCGCTTTCTTTTGAGCTGGCCGCAACACCGCAGGATGGCTTCAGGCCCTAATCTGGTTCCGGCACGGCACGCTGAGCCTTTGGTTATTTCCTCTTCCTGGTGGGAAATGAGAGTTAAATTTGCCCGTCCAGACACCTCCAGCTAGCCTCTCATTGGTTCTCGCTATTCCTGTTCATCTTCCGCAGAAATTGCAAACTGGGACAAACAGGAGGTTAAAGGCGCTGACTTTCCATGTGGGGAGAGTGTTAGTAAAGCGTCTGGAATGTTGCACCCGAGTACCAGGGGAGGAAAACTGAGACATATTTGAACACGTCTCCCGTTCACATGGTTGATCATACTTGGGTTCCACATGCATGTTTTAGCTGAAGGAAGAATACCTAAAACCTGGGTAGTTGAAACCCGTGGAATGGGTACCATGCAATATGACTTCAAAGGGTCTTCATTTGCTCACCGAACCTCTCCAATACTATCACTGCTGCGTTTATGCCCCTGTACACATGCTTGATTCTGTTTCGGAGACATAGCAATCCATAGGTTTTAAGATACTTACTAGTCAGGTACATTCTTAGGCGTTTAATATGCGGTGTTGAGTCCATTTCGTTGAGCAAGGAGTAGCTCTTGTCTATTCCATATTTGGCTTAAGGAAATTTATCTGTGCTCATTTCAATCTCTGGTTTTATGCAGCACCCCAACTCACCTTTCCCCTTAAGCAAGCATAAGTTGGTTTTCTAAATTTGAGACCCTGTTCTGTTCTGTAATTCAGTTCCTGTGTAGCCAAGTTTACATTCCGTGTATTAGTGATATCTTATGATGTTTCTTTTTCTGTGTGACTTATTTCAGTTAGAATCATCGTACCTGAATCCACTCATTATGCTGCTAAGGGCCTGATGACATAGATTTCATTGCTGAGTGATACTGCATTGTACGTAAGTACCACAAGTTCTTTATCCATTTTTCACTTTCTGCGATGTTGAACTTGTACTGTAAACGAGGTTCTTGTAAACAGAGCCGTTCGAAACTTTGGGGTGGCTGTGTCTTTTTGATTTTAAATTCCCTAAGCTATAGAACCATAAGTGGAAGTGCCCTAGGCTCTGTTGCTTTGTTTTTTAGATGTTTCAGGAAACACCATACACTTCTCCCGAGTGGTTGTTGGCAATTTACATCCCGCCCATCAGCATAACAAGGCTCCCAGTTCTCCATGGCCTGTCCTGCCTTTCTGGATTTTACACTTTTTTCAGATGGCCCTTTTGACCGGGGGGAAGTGAGACTTCATTGTAGTGCAGATTTCCTTTGCAAGCTTGCTTGGTTGGCCAAAAAGGGCGTATGCGTTTTTTCCTGAATATATTCAGGAAAAAACGCATACGCCCTTTTTGGCCAAGTGCATCATTGTGGACGTTCTACCTCTTTTCCTATGCTTTCAATGCAATTCCAGTCTACCTCCTGAAATCGGTTTCCTGCAATTCTGCCCCGCTTTCAAGTCCTCTTGGCAGCCTTACTTCAGTCTATTTTTGGACGATAGCTGTCATTTATAACTCTGCAGGTTTGTGAATTACAGTGCCCCTGAGCTCCTTTCTTCAACTCGCTTTCTTGTGACCTGGCCGCAACACCGCAGGATGTCTTCAGGCCCTAATCTGGTTCTGGCACGGCACGCTGAGCCTTTGGTTAATTCCTCTTCCTGGTGGGAAATGAGAGTTAAATTTGCCCATCCAGACACCTCCAGCTAGTCTCTCATTGGTTCTCGCTATTCCTGTTCATCTTCCACAGAAATTGCAAACTGGGCCAAACAGGAGGTTAAAGGGACTGACTCTCCAAGTGGGGAGAGTGTTAGTAAAGCGTCTGGAATGTTGCACCCGAGTACCAGGGTACAAAAACTGAGACATATTTGAACACGTCTCCCGATCACATGGTTGATCATACTCTAGGTTCCACATGCATGTTTTAGCTGAAGGAAGAATACCTTAAACCTGGGTAGTTGAAACCCGTGGAATGGGTACCATGCAATATGACTTCAAAGGGCCTTCATTTGCTCACCGAACCTCTCCAATCCTATCACTGCTGCGTTTATGCCCCTGTACACATGCTTGATTCTCTTTCGGAGACATAGCAATCCATAGGTTTTAAGATACTTACGAGTCAGGTACATTCTTAGGCATTTAATATGCGGTGTTGAGTCCATTTCGTTGAGCAAGGAGTAGCTCTTGTCTATTCCATATTTGGCTTAAGGAACTTTATCTGTGCTCATTTCAATCTCTGGTTTTATGCAGCACCCCAACTCACCTTTACCCTTAAGCAAGCATAAGTTGGTTTTCTAAATTTGAGACCTTGTTCTGTTCTGTAATTCAGTTCCTGTGTAGCCAAGTTTACATTCCGTGTATTAGTGATATCTTATGATGTTTCTTTTTCTGTGTGACTTATTTCAGTTAGAATCATCGTACCTGAATCCACTCATTATGCTGCTACGGGCCTGATGACATAGATTTCATTGCTGAGTGATACTGCATTGTACGTAAGTACCACAAGTTCTTTATCCATTTTTCACTTTCTGCGATGTTGAACTTCTACTGTAAATGAGGTTCTTGTAAACAGAGCCGTTCGAAACTTTGGGGTGGCTGTGTCTTTTTGATTTTAAATTCCCTAAGCTATAGGACCATAAGTGGAAGTGCCCTAGGCTCTGTTGCTTTGTTTTTTAGATGTTTCAGGAAACACCATACACTTCTCCCGAGTGTTTGTTGGCAATTTACATCCCGCCCTTCAGCATTACAAGGCTCCCAGTTCTCCATGGCCTGTCCTGCCTTTCTGGATTTTACACTTTTTTCAGATGGCCCTTTTGACCGGGGGGAAGTGACACTTCATTGTAGTGCAGATTTCCTTTGCAAGCTTGCTTGGTTGGCCAAAAAGGGCGTATGCGTTTTTTCCTGAATATATTCAGGAAAAAACGCATACGCCCTTTTTGGCCAAGTGCATCATTGTGGACGTTCTGCCTCTTTTCCTATGCTTTCAATGCAATTCCAGTCTACCTCCTGAAATCGGTTTCCTGCAATTCTGCCCCGCTTTCAAGTCCTCTTGGCAGCCTTACTTCAGTCTATTTTTGGACGATAGCTGTCATTTATAACTCTGCAGGTTTGTGAATTACAGTGCCCCTGAGCTCCTTTCTTCAACTCGCTTTCTTTTGAGCTGGCCGCAACACCGCAGGATGGCTTCAGGCCCTAATCTGGTTCCGGCACGGCACGCTGAGCCTTTGGTTATTTCCTCTTCCTGGTGGGAAATGAGAGTTAAATTTGCCCGTCCAGACACCTCCAGCTAGCCTCTCATTGGTTCTCGCTATTCCTGTTCATCTTCCGCAGAAATTGCAAACTGGGACAAACAGGAGGTTAAAGGCGCTGACTTTCCAAGTGGGGAGAGTGTTAGTAAAGCGTCTGGAATGTTGCACCCGAGTACCAGGGGACGAAAACTGAGACATATTTGAACACGTCTCCCGTTCACATGGTTGACCATACTTGGGTTCCACATGCATGTTTTAGCTGAACGAAGAATACCTAAAACCTGGGTAGTTGAAACCCGTGGAATGGGTACCATGCAATATGACTTCAAAGGGTCTTCATTTGCTCACCGAACCTCTCCAATACTATCACTGCTGCGTTTATGCCCCTGTACACATGCTTGATTCTGTTTCGGAGACATAGCAATCCATAGGTTTTAAGATACTTACTAGTCAGGTACATTCTTAGGCATTTAATATGCGGTGTTGAGTCCATTTCATTGAGCAAGGAGTAGCTCTTGTCTATTCCATATTTGGCTTAAGGAACTTTATCTGTGCTCATTTCAATCTCTGGTTTTATGCAGCACCCCAACTCACCTTTCCCCTTAAGCAAGCATAAGTTGGTTTTCTAAATTTGAGACCCTGTTCTGTTCTGTAATTCAGTTCCTGTGTAGCCAAGTTTACATTCCATGTATTACTGATATCTGATGATGTTTCTTTTTCTGTGTGACTTATTTCAGTTAGAATCATCATACCTGAATCCACTCATTGTGCTGCTAAGGGCCTGATGACACAGATTTCATTGCTGAGTGATATTGCTTTGTAAGTAAATACCACAACTTCTTTATCCATTTTTCACTTTCTGCGATGTTGAACTTGTACTGTAAACGAGGTTCTTGTAAACAGAGCCATTCCAATCTTTGGGGTGGCTGTGTCTTTTTGATTTTAAATTCCCTAAGCTATAGGACCATAAGTGGAAGTGCCCTAGGCTCTGTTGCTTTGTTTTTTAGATGTTTCAGGAAACACCATACACTTCTCCCGAGTGGTTGTTGGCAATTTACATCCCGCCCATCAGCATAACAAGGCTCCCAGTTCTCCATGGCCTGTCCTGCCTTTCTGGATTTTACACTTTATTCAGATGGCCCTTTTGACCGGGGTGAAGTGAGACTTCATTGTAGTGCAGATTTCCTTTGCAAGCTTGCTTGGTTGGCCAAAAAGGGCGTATGCGTTTTTTCCTGAATATATTCAGGAAAAAACGCATACGCCCTTTTTGGCCAAGTGCATCATTGTGGACGTTCTGCCTCTTTTCCTATGCTTTCAATGCAATTCCAGTCTACCTCCTGAAATCGGTTTCCTGCAATTCTGCCCCGCTTTCAAGTCCTCTTGGCAGCCTTACTTCAGTCTATTTTTGGACGATAGCTGTCATTTATAACTCTGCAGGTTTGTGAATTACAGTGCCCCTGAGCTCCTTTCTTCAACTCGCTTTCTTGTGACCTGGCCGCAACACCGCAGGATGTCTTCAGGCCCTAATCTGGTTCTGGCACGGCACGCTGAGCCTTTGGTTAATTCCTCTTCCTGGTGGGAAATGAGAGTTAAATTTGCCCGTCCAGACACCTCCAGCTAGTGTCTCATTGGTTCTCGCTATTCCTGTTCATCTTCCACAGAAATTGCAAACTGGGCCAAACAGGAGGTTAAAGGGACTGACTCTCCAAGTGGGGAGAGTGTTAGTAAAGCATCTGGAATGTTGCACCCGAGTACCAGGGTACGAAAACTGAGACATATTTGAACACGTCTCCCGATCACATGGTTGATCATACTCTAGGTCCCACATGCATGTTTCAGCTGAAGGAAGAATACCTTAAACCTGGGTAGTTGAAACACGTGGAATGGGTACCATGCAATATGACTTCAAAGGGTCTTCATTTGCTCACCGAACCTCTCCAATCCTATCACTGCTGCGTTTATGCCCCTGTACACATGCTTGATTCTCTTTCGGAGACATAGCAATCCATAGGTTTTAAGATACTTACTAGTCAGGTACATTCTTAGGCATTTAATATGGGGTGTTGAGTCCATTTCGTTGAGCAAGGAGTAGCTCTTGTCTATTCCATATTTGGCTTAAGGAAATTTATCTGTGCTCATTTCAATCTCTGGTTTTATGCAGCACCCCAACTCACCTTTACCCTTAAGCAAGCATAAGTTGGTTTTCTAAATTTCAGACCCTGTTCTGTTCTGTAATTCAGTTCCTGTGTAGCCAAGTTTACATTCCGTGTATTAGTGATATCTTATGATGTTTCTTTTTCTGTGTGACTTATTTCAGTTAGAATCATCGTACCGGAATCCACTCATTATGCTGCTACGGGCCTGATGACGTAGATTTCATTGCTGAGTGATACTGCATTGTACGAAAGTACCACAAGTTCTTTATCCATTTTTCACTTTCTGCGATGTTGAACTTGTACTGTAAACGAGGTTCTTGTAAACAGAGCCGTTCGAAACTTTGGGGTGGCTGTGTCTTTTTGAATTTAATTTCCCTAAGCTATAGGACCATAAGTGGAAGTGCCCTAGGCTCTGTTGCTTTGTTTTTTAGATGTTTCAGGAAACACCATACACTTCTCCCGAGTGGTTGTTGGCAATTTACATCCCGCCCATCAGCATAACAAGGCTCCCAGTTCTCCATGGCCTGTCCTGCCTTTCTGGATTTTACACTTTTTTCAGATGGCCCTTTTGACCGGGGGGAAGTGAGACTTCATTGTAGTGCAGATTTCCTTTGCAAGCTTGCTTGGTTGGCCAAAAAGGGCGTATGCGTTTTTTCCTGAATATATTCAGGAAAAAACGCATACGCCCTTTTTGGCCAAGTGCATCATTGTGGACGTTCTGCCTCTTTTCCTATGCTTTCAATGCAATTCCAGTCTACCTCCTGAAATCGGTTTCCTGCAATTCTGCCCCGCTTTCAAGTCCTCTTGGCAGCCTTACTTCAGTCTATTTTTGGACGATAGCTGTCATTTATAACTCTGCAGGTTTGTGAATTACAGTGCCCCTGAGCTCCTTTCTTCAACTCGCTTTCTTGTGACCTGGCCGCAACACCGCAGGATGTCTTCAGGCCCTAATCTGGTTCCGGCACGGCATGCTGAGCCTTTGGTTATTTCCTCTTCCTGGTGGGAAATGAGAGTTAAATTTGCCCGTCCAGACACCTCCAGCTAGTCTCTCATTGGTTCTCGCTATTCCTGTTCATCTTCCGCAGAAATTGCAAACTGGGCCAAACAGGAGGTTAAAGGCGCTGACTTTCCAAGTGGGGAGAGTGTTAGTAAAGCGTCTGGAATGTTGCACCCGAGTACCAGGGGAGGAAAACTGAGACATATTTGAACACGTCTCCCGTTCACATGGTTGATCATACTTGGGTTCCACATGCATGTTTTAGCTGAAGGAAGAATACCTTAAACCTGGAGAGTTAAGACCCGTGTAATGGGTACGATGCAATATGACTTCAAAGGGTCTTCATTTGCTCACCGAACCTCTCCAATCCTATCACTGCTGCGTTTATGCCCCTGTACACATGCTTGATTCTCTTTCGGAGACATAGCGATCCATAGGTTTTAAGATACTTACTAGTCAGGTACATTCTTAGGCGTTTAATATGCGGTGTTGAGTCCATTTCGTTGAGCAAGGAGTAGCTCTTGTCTATTCCATATTTGACTTAAGGAACTTTATCTGTGCTCATTTCAATCTCTGGTTTTATGCAGCACCCCAACTCACCTTTACCCTTAAGCAAGCATAAGTTGGTTTTCTAAATTTGAGACCCTGTTCTATTCTGTAATTCAGTTCCTGTGTAGCCAAGTTTACATTCCGTGTATTACTGATATCTTATGATGTTTCTTTTTCTGTGTGACTTATTTCAGTTAGAATCATCATACCTGAATCCACTCATTGTGCTGCTAAGGGCCTGATGACACAGATTTCATTGCTGAGTGATATTGCTTTGTAAGTAAATACCACAACTTCTTTATCCATTTTTCACTTTCTGCAATGTTGAACTTGTACTGTAAACGAGGTTCTTGTAAACAGAGCCGTTCCAAACTTTGGGGTGGCTGTGTCTTTTTGATTTTAAATTCCCTAAGCTATAGGACCATAAGTGGAAGTGCCCTAGGCTCTGTTGCTTTGTTTTTTAGATGTTTCAGGAAACACCATACACTTCTCCCGAGTGGTTGTTGGCAATTTACATCCCGCCCATCAGCATAACAAGGCTCCCAGTTCTCCATGGCCTGTCCTGCCTTTCTGGATTTTACACTTTTTTCAGATGGCCCTTTTGACCGGGGGGAAGTGAGACTTCATTGTAGTGCAGATTTCCTTTGCAAGCTTGCTTGGTTGGCCAAAAAGGGCGTATGCGTTTTTCCTGAATATATTCAGGAAAAAACGCATACGCCCTTTTTGGCCAAGTGCATCATTGTGGACGTTCTGCCTCTTTTCCTATGCTTTCAATGCAATTCCAGTCTACCTCCTGAAATCGGTTTCCTGCAATGCTGCCCCGCTTTCAAGTCCTCTTGGCAGCCTTACTTCAGTCTATTTTTGGACGATAGCTGTCATTTATAACTCTGCAGGTTTGTGAATTACAGTTCCCCTGAGCTCCTTTCTTCAACTCGCTTTCTTGTGACCTGGCCGCAACACCGCAGGATGGCTTCAGGCCCTAATCTGGTTCTGGCACGGCACGCTGAGCCTTTGGTTAATTCCTCTTCCTGGTGGGAAATGAGAGTTAAATTTGCCCGTCCAGACACCTCCAGCTAGTCTCTCATTGGTTCTCGCTATTCCTGTTCATCTTCCGCAGAAATTGCAAACTGGGCCAAACAGGAGGTTAAAGGGACTGACTCTCCAAGTCGGGAGAGTGTTAGTAAAGCGTCTGGAATGTTGCACCCGAGTACCAGGGTACGAAAACTGAGACATATTTGAACACGTCTCCCGATCACATGGTTGATCATACTCTGGGTTCCACATGCATGTTTTAGCTGAAGGAAGAATACCTTAAACCTGGGTAGTTGAAACCCGTGGAATGGGTACCATGCAATATGACTTCAAAGGGTTTTCATTTGCTCACCGAACCTCTCCAATCCTATCACTGCTGCGTTTATGCCCCTGTACACACGCTTGATTCTCTTTCGGAGACATAGCAATCCATAGGTTTTAAGATACTTACTAGTCAGGTACATTCTTAGGCGTTTAATATGCGGTGTTGAGTCCATTTCGTTGAGCAAGGAGTAGCTCTTGTCTATTCCATATTTGGCTTAAGGAACTTTATCTGTGCTCATTTCAATCTCTGGTTTTATGCAGCACCCCAACTCACCTTTACCCTTAAGCAAGCATAAGTTGGTTTTCTAAATTTGAGACCCTGTTCTGTTCTGTAATTCAGTTCCTGTGTAGCCAAGTTTACATTCCGTGTATTACTGATATCTTATGATGTTTCTTTTTCTGTGTGACTTATTTCAGTTAGCATCATCATACCTGAATCCACTCATTGTGCTGCTAAGGGCCTGATGACATAGATTTCATTGCTGAGTGATATTGCTTTGTAAGTGAATACCACAACTTCTTTATCCATTTTTCACTTTCTGCGATGTTGAACTTGTATTGTAAACGAGGTTCTTGTAAACAGAGGCGTCCCAAACTTTGGGGTGGCTGTGTCTTTTTGATTTTAATTTCCCTAAGCTATAGGACCATAAGTGGAAGTGCCCTAGGCTCTGTTGCTTTGTTTTTTAGGTGTTTCAGGAAACACCATACACTTCTCCCAAGTGTCTGTTGGCAATTTACATCCAGCCCATCAGCATAACAAGGCTCCCAGTTCTCCATGGCCTGTCCTGCCTTTCTGGATTTTACACTTTTTTCAGATGGCCCTTTTGACCGGGGGGAAGTGAGACTTCATTGTAGTGCAGATTTCCTTTGCAAGCTTGCTTGGTTGGCCAAAAAGGGCGTATGCGTTTTTTCCTGAATATATTCCGGAAAAAACGCATACGCCCTTTTTGGCCAAGTGCATCATTGTGGACGTTCTGCCTCTTTTCCTATGCTTTCAATGCAATTCCAGTCTACCTCCTGAAATCGGTTTCCTGCAATTCTGCCCCACTTTCAAGTCCTCTTGGCAGCCTTACTTCAGTCTATTTTTGGACGATAGCTGTCATTTATAACTCTGCAGGTTTGTGAATTACAGTGCCCCTGAGCTCCTTTCTTCAACTCGCTTTCTTGTGAGCTGGCCGCAACACCGCAGGATGGCTTCAGGCCCTAATCTGGTTCCGGCCCGGCACGCTGAGCCTTTGGTTAATTCCTCTTCCTGGTGGGAAATGAGAGTTAAATTTGCCCGTTCAGACACCTCCAGCTAGCCTCTCATTGGTTCTCGCTATTCCTGTTCATCTTCCGCAGAAATTGCAAACTGGGCCAAACAGGAGGTTAAAGGGACTGACTCTCCAAGTCGGGAGAGTGTTAGTAAAGCGTCTGGAATGTTGCACCCGAGTACCAGGGGAGGAAAACTGAGACATATTTGAACACGTCTCCCGTTCACATGGTTGATCATACTCTGGGTTCCACATGCATGTTTTAGCTGAAGGAAGAATACCTAAAACCTGGAGAGTTGAGACCCGTGTAATGGGTACCATGCAATATGACTTCAAAGGGTCTTCATTTGCTCACCGAACCTCTCCAATCCTATCACTGCTGCGTTTATGCCCCTGTACACACGCTTGATTCTCTTTTGGAGACATAGCAATCCATAGGTTTTAAGATACTTACTAGTCAGGTACATTCTTAGGCGTTTAATATGGGGTGTTGAGTCCATTTCGTTGAGCAAGGAGTAGCTCTTGTCTATTCCATATTTGGCTTAAGGAACTTTATCTGTGCTCATTTCAATCTCTGGTTTTATGCAGCACCCCAACTCACCTTTCCCCTTAAGCAAGCATAAGTTGGTTTTCTAAATTTGAGACCCTGTTCTGTTTTGGAATGCAGTTCCTGTGTAGCCAAGTTTACATTCCGTGTATTACTGATATCTTATGATGTTTCTTTTTCTGTGTGACTTATTTCAGTTAGAATCATCGTACCTGAATCCACTCATTATGCTGCTAAGGGCCTGATGACATAGATTTCATTGCTGAGTGATACTGCATTGTACGTAAGTACCTCAAGTTCTTTATCCATTTTTCACTTTCTGTGATATTGAACTTGTACGGTAAACGAGGTTCTTGTAAACGGAGGCATCCCAAACTTTGGGGTGGCTGTGTCTTTTTGATTTTAATTTCCCTAAGCTATAGGACCATATGTGGAAGTGCCCTAGGCTCTGTTGCTTTGTTTTTTAGATGTTTCAGGAAACACCATACACTTCTCCAGAGTGGCTGTTGGCAATTTACATCCCGCCCATCAGCATAAGAAGGCTCCCAGTTCTCCATGGCCTGTCGTGCCTTTATGGATTTTACACTTTTTTCAGATGGCCCTTTTGACCAGGTGGAGGTGAGACTTCATTGTAGTGCAGATTTCCTTTGCAAGCTTGCTTGGTTGGCCAAAAAGGGCGTATGCGTTTTTCCTGAATATATTCAGGAAAAAACGCATACGCCCTTTTTGGCCAAGTGCATCATTGTGGACGTTCTGCCTCTTTTCCTATGCTTTCAATGCAATTCCAGTCTACCTCCTGAAATCGGTTTCCTGCAATGCTGCCACGCTTTCAAGTCCTCTTGGCAGCCTTACTTCAGTCTATTTTTGGACGATAGCTGTCATTTATAACTCTGCAGGTTTGTGAATTACAGTTCCCCTGAGCTCCTTTCTTCAACTCGCTTTCTTGTGACCTGGCCGCAACACCGCAGGATGGCTTCAGGCCCTAATCTGGTTCTGGCACGGCACGCTGAGCCTTTGGTTAATTCCTCTTCCTGGTGGGAAATGAGAGTTAAATTTGCCCGTCCAGACACCTCCAGCTAGTCTCTCATTGGTTCTCGCTATTCCTGTTCATCTTCCGCAGAAATTGCAAACTGGGCCAAACAGGAGGTTAAAGGGACTGACTCTCCAAGTCGGGAGAGTGTTAGTAAAGCGTCTGGAATGGTGCACCCGAGTACCAGGGTACGAAAACTGAGACATATTTGAACACGTCTCCCGTTCACACGGTTGATCATACTCTGGGTTCCACATGCATGTTTTAGCTGAAGGAAGAATACCTTAAACCTGGAGAGTTAAGACCCGTGTAATGGGTACCATGCAATATGACTTCAAAGGGTCTTCATTTGCTCACCGAACCTCTCCAATCCTATCACTGCTGCGTTTATGCCCCTGTACACATGCTTGATTCTCTTTCGGAGACATAGCGATCCATAGGTTTTAAGATACTTACTAGTCAGGTACATTCTTAGGCGTTTAATATGCGGTGTTGAGTCCATTTCGTTGAGCAAGGAGTAGCTCTTGTCTATTCCATATTTGACTTAAGGAACTTTATCAGTGCTCATTTCAATCTCTGGTTTTATGCAGCACCCCAACTCACCTTTACCCTTAAGCAAGCATAAGTTGGTTTTCTAAATTTGAGACCCTGTTCTGTTCTGTAATTCAGTTCCTGTGTAGCCAAGTTTACATTCCGTGTATTACTGATATCTTATGATGTTTCTTTTTCTGCGTGACTTATTTCAGTTAGAATCATCATACCTGAATCCACTCATTGTGCTGCTAAGGGCCTGATGACACAGATTTCATTGCTGAGTGATATTGCTTTGTAAGTAAATACCACAACTTCTTTATCCATTTTTCACTTTCTGTGATGTTGAACTTGTACTGTAAACGAGGTTCTTGTAAACAGAGCCGTTCCAAACTTTGGGGTGGCTGTGTCTTTTTGATTTTAATTTCCCTAAGCTATAGGACCATAAGTGGAAGTGCCCTAGGTTCTGTTGCTTTGTTTTTTAGATGTTTCAGGAAACACCATACACTTCTCCCGAGTGGTTGTTGGCAATTTACATCCCGCCCATCAGCATAACAAGGCTCCCAGTTCTCCATGGCCTGTCCTGCCTTTCTGGATTTTACACTTTTTTCAGATGACCCTTTTGACCGGGGGGAAGTGAGACTTCATTGTAGTGCAGATTTCCTTTGCAAGCTTGCTTGGTTGGCCAAAAAGGGCGTATGCGTTTTTTCCTGAATATATTCAGGAAAAAACGCATACGCCCTTTTTGGCCAAGTGCATCATTGTGGACGTTCTGCCTCTTTTCCTATGCTTTCAATGCAATTCCAGTCTACCTCCTGAAATCGGTTTCCTGCAATTCTGCCCCGCTTTCAAGTCCTCTTGGCAGCCTTACTTCAGTCTATTTTTGGACGATAGCTGTCATTTATAACTCTGCAGGTTTGTGAATTACAGTGCCCCTGAGCTCCTTTCTTCAACTCGCTTTCTTGTGAGCTGGCCGCAACACCGCAGGATGGCTTCAGGCCCTAATCTGGTTCCGGTACGGCATGCTGAGCCTTTGGTTATTTCCTCTTCCTGGTGGGAAATGAGAGTTAAATTTGCCCGTCCAGACACCTCCAGCTAGCCTCTCATTGGTTCTCGCTATTCCTGTTCATCTTCCGCAGAAATTGCAAACTGGGCCAAACAGGAGGTTAAAGGCGCTGACTCTCCAAGTGGGGAGAGTGTTAGTAAAGCGTCTGGAATGTTGCACCCGAGTACCAGGGGAGGAAAACTGAGACATATTTGAACACGTCTCCCGATCACATGGTGGATCATACTCTGGGTTCCACATGCATGTTTTAGCTGAAGGAAGAATACCTAAAACCTGGGTAGTTGAAACCCGTGGAATGGGTACCATGCAATGTGACTTCAAAGGGTCTTCATTTGCTCACCGAACCTCTCCAATCCTATCACTGCTGCGTTTATGCCCCTGTACACATGCTTGATTCTCTTTCGGAGACATAGCAATCCATAGGTTTTAAGATACTTACTAGTCAGGTACATTCTTAGGCGTTTAATATGCGGTGTTGAGTCCATTTCGTTGAGCAAGGAGTAGCTCTTCTCTATTCCATATTTGACTTAAGGAACTTTATCTGTGCTCATTTCAATCTCTGGTTTTATGCAGCACCACAACTCACCTTTACCCTTAAGCAAGCATAAGTTGGTTTTCTAAATTTGAGACCCTGTTCTGTTCTGTAATTCAGTTCCTGTGTAGCCAAGTTTACATTCCGTGTATTACTGATATCTTATGGTGTTTCTTTTTCTGTGTGACTTATTTCAGTTAGAATCATCATACCTGAATCCACTCATTGTGCTGCTAAGGGCCTGATGACACAGATTTCATTGCTGAGTGATATTGCTTTGTAAGTAAATACCACAACTTCTTTATCCATTTTTCACTTTCTGCGATGTTGAACTTGTACTGTAAACGAGGTTCTTGTAAACAGAGCCGTTCCAAACTTTGGGGTGGCTGTGTCTTTTTGATTTTAATTTCCCTAAGCTATAGGACCATAAGTGGAAGTGCCCTAGGTTCTGTTGCTTTGTTTTTTAGATGTTTCAGGAAACACCATACACTTCTCCCGAGTGGTTGTTGGCAATTTACATCCCGCCCATCAGCATAACAAGGCTCCCAGTTCTCCATGGGCTGTCCTGCCTTTCTGGATTTTACACTTTTTTCAGATGGCCCTTTTGACCGGGGAGAAGTGAGACTTCATTGTAGTGCAGATTTCCTTTGCAAGCTTGCTTGGTTGGCCAAAAAGGGCGCATGCGTTTTTTCCTGAATATATTCAGGAAAAAACGCATACGCCCTTTTTGGCCAAGTGCATCATTGTGGACGTTCGGCCTCTTTTCCTATGCTTGCAATGCAATTCCAGTCTACCTCCTGAAATCGGTTTCCTGCAATTCTGCCCCGCTTTCAAGTCCTCTTGGCAGCCTTACTTCAGTCTATTTTTGGATGATAGCTGTCATTTATAACTCTGCAGGTTTGTGAATTACAGTGCCCCTGAGCTCCTTTCTTCAACTTGCTTTCTTGTGACCTGGCCGCAACACCACAGGATGGCTTCAGGCCCTAATCTGGTTCCGGCACGGCACGCTGAGCCTTTGGTTAATTCCTCTTCCTGGTGGGAAATGAGAGTTAAATTTGCCCATCCAGACACCTCCAGCTAGCCTCTCATTGGTTCTCGCTATTCCTGTTCATCTTCCGCAGAAATTGCAAACTGGGCCAAACAGGAGGTTAAAGGGACTGACTCTCCAAGTCGGGAGAGTGTTAGTAAAGCGTCTGGAATGTTGCACCCGAGTACCAGGGTACGAAAACTGAGACATATTTGAACACGTCTCCCGATCACATGGTTGATCATACTCTGGGTTCCACATGCATGTTTTAGCTGAAGGAAGAATACCTTAAACCTGGGTAGTTGAAACCCGTGGAATGGGTACCATGCAATATGACTTCAGTGGGTCTTCATTTCCTCACCAAACCTCTCCAATCCTATCATTGCTGCGTTTATGCCCCTGTACACACGCTTGATTCTCTTTCGGAGACATAGCAATCCATAGGTTTTAAGATACTTACTAGTCAGGTACATTCTTAGGCGTTTAATATGCGGTGTTGAGTCCATTTCGTTGAGCAAGGAGTAGCTCTTGTCTATTCCATATTTGGCTTAAGGAACTTTATCTGTGCTCATTTCAATCTCTGGTTTTATGCAGCACCCAACTCACCTTTACCCTTAAGCAAGCATAAGTTGGTTTTCTAAATTTGAGACCCTGTTCTGTTCTGTAATTCAGTTCCTGTGTAGCCAAGTTTACATTCCGTGTATTACTGATATCTTATGATGTTTCTTTTTCTGTGTGACTTATTTCAGTTAGAATCATCATACCTGAATCCACTCATTGTGCTGCTAAGGGCCTGATGACACAGATTTCATTGCTGAGTGATATTGCTTTGTAAGTGAATACCACAACTTCTTTATCCATTTTTCACTTTCTGCGATGTTGAACTTGTATTGTAAACGAGGTTCTTGTAAACAGAGGCGTCCCAAACTTTGGGGTGGCTGTGTCTTTTTGATTTTAATTTCCCTAAGCTATAGGACCATAAGTGGAAGTGCCCTAGGCTCTGTTGCTTTGTTTTTTAGATGTTTCAGGAAACACCATACACTTCTCCCAAGTGTCTGTTGGCAATTTACATCCAGCCCATCAGCATAACAAGGCTCCCAGTTCTCAATGGCCTGTCCTGCCTTTCTGGATTTTACACTTTTTTCAGATGGCCCTTTAGACCGGGGGGAAGTGAGACTTCATTGTAGTGCAGATTTCCTTTGCAAGCTTGCTTGGTTGGCCAAAAAGGGCGTATGCGTTTTTTCCTGAATATATTCAGGAAAAAACGCATACGCCCTTTTTGGCCAAGTGCATCATTGTGGACGTTCTGCCTCTTTTCCTATGCTTTCAATGCAATTTCAGTCTACCTCCTGAAATCGGTTTCCTGCAATTCTGCCCCGCTTTCAAGTCCTCTTGGCAGCCTTACTTCAGTCTATTTTTGGACGATAGCTGTCATTTATAACTCTGCAGGTTTGTGAATTACAGTGACCCTGAGCTCCTTTCTTCAACTCGCTTTCTTGTGACCTGGCCGCAACACCGCAGGATGGCTTCAGGCCCTAATCTGGTTCCGGCCCGGCACGCTGAGCCTTTGGTTAATTCCTCTTCCTGGTGGGAAATGAGAGTTAAATTTGCCCGTTCAGACACCTCCAGCTAGCCTCTCATTGGTTCTCGCTATTCCTGTTCATCTTCCGCAGAAATTGCAAACTGGGCCAAACAGGAGGTTAAAGGGACTGACTCTCCAAGTGGGGAGAGTGTTAGTAAAGCGTCTGGAATGTTGCACCCGAGTACCAGGGGAGGAAAACTGAGACATATTTGAACACGTCTCCCGTTCACATGGTTGATCATACTCTGGGTTCCACATGCATGTTTTAGCTGAAGGAAGAATACCTAAAACCTGGAGAGTTGAGACCCGTGTAATGGGTACCATGCAATATGACTTCAAAGGGTCTTCATTTGCTCACCGAACCTCTCCAATCCTATCACTGCTGCGTTTATGCCCCTCTACACACGCTTGATTCTCTTTTGGAGACATAGCAATCCATAGGTTTTAAGATACTTACTAGTCAGGTACATTCTTAGGCGTTTAATATGGGGTGTTGAGTCCATTTCGTTGAGCAAGGAGTAGCTCTTGTCTATTCCATATTTGGCTTAAGGAACTTTATCTGTGCTCATTTCAATCTCTGGTTTTATGCAGCACCCCAACTCACCTTTCCCCTTAAGCAAGCATAAGTTGGTTTTCTAAATTTGAGACCCTGTTCTGTTTTGGAATGCAGTTCCAGTGTAGCCAAGTTTACATTCCGTTTATTACTGATATCTTATGATGTTCCTTTTTCTGTGTGACTTATTTCAGTTAGAATCATCGTACCTGAATCCACTCATTATGCTGCTAAGGGCCTGATGACATAGTTTTCATTGCTGAGTGATACTGCATTGTACGTAAGTACCTCAAGTTCTTTATCCATTTTTCACTTTCTGCGATGTTGAACTTCTACGGTAAACGAGGTTCTTGTAAACAGAGCCGTTCGAAACTTTGGGGTGGCTGTGTCTTTTTGATTTTAATTTCCCTAAGCTATAGGACCATAAGTGGAAGTGCCCTAGGCTCTGTTGCTTTGTTTTTTAGATGTTTCAGGAAACACCATACACTTCTCCCGAGTGGTTGTTGGCAATTTCCATCCCGCCCATCAGCATAACAAGGCTCCCAGTTCTCCATGGCCTGTCCTGCCTTTCTGGATTTTACACTTTTTTCAGATGGCCCTTTTGACCGGGGGGAAGTGAGACTTCATTGTAGTGCAGATTTCCTTTGCAAGCTTGCTTGGTTGGCCAAAAAGGGCGTATGCGTTTTTTCCTGAATATATTCAGGAAAAAACGCATACGCCCTTTTTGGCCAAGTGCATCATTGTGGACGTTCTGCCTCTTTTCCTATGCTTTCAATGCAATTCCAGTCTACCTCCTGAAATCGGTTTCCTGCAATTCTGCCCCGCTTTCAAGTCCTCTTGGCAGCCTTACTTCAGTCTATTTTTGGACGATAGCTGTCATTTATAACTCTGCAGGTTTGTGAATTACAGTGCCCCTGAGCTCCTTTCTTCTACTCGCTTTCTTGTGAGCTGGCCGCAACACCGCAGGATGGCTTCAGGCCCTAATCTGGTTCCGGCACGGCACGCTGAGCCTTTGGTTATTTCCTCTTCCTGGTGGGAAATGAGAGTTAAATTTGCCCGTCCAGACACCTCCAGCTAGCCTCTCATTGGTTCTCGCTATTCCTGTTCATCTTCCGCAGAAATTGCAAACTGGGCCAAACAGGAGGTTAAAGGCGCTGACTTTCCAAGTGGGGAGAGTGTTAGTAAAGCGTCTGGAATGTTGCACCCAAGTACCAGGGGAGGAAAACTGAGACATATTTGAACACGTCTCCCATTCACATGGTTGATCATACTTCGGTTCCACATGCATGTTTTAGCTGAAGGAAGAATACCTTAAACCTGGGTAGTTGAAACCCGTGGAATGGGTAGCATGCAATATGACTTCAAAGGGTCTTCATTTGCTCACCGAACCTCTCCAATCCTATCACTGCTGCGTTTATGCCCCTGTACACATGCTTGATTCTCTTTCGGAGACATAGCAATCCATAGGTTTTAAGATACTTACTAGTCAGGTACATTCTTAGGCGTTTAATATGCGGTGTTGAGTCCATTTCGTTGAGCAAGGAGTAGCTCTTGTCTATTCCATATTTGGCTTAAGGAACTTTATCTGTGCTCATTTCAATCTCTGGTTTTATGCAGCACCCCAACTCACCTTTCCCCTTAAGCAAGCATAAGTTGGTTTTCTAAATTTGAGACCCTGTTCTGTTCTGTAATTCAGTTCCTGTGTAGCCAAGTTTACATTCCGTGTATTAGTGATATCTTATGATGTTTCTTTTTCTGTGTGACTTATTTCAGTTAGAATCATCGTACCTGAATCCACTCATTATGCTGCTAAGGGCCTGATGACATAGATTTCATTGCTGAGTGATACTGCATTGTACGTAAGTACCACAAGTTCTTTATCCATTTTTCACTTTCTGCGATGTTGAACTTGTACTGTAAACGAGGTTCTTGTAAACAGAGCCGTTCGAAACTTTGGGGTGGCTGTGTCTTTTTGATTTTAATTTCCCTAAGCTATAGGACCATAAGTGGAAGTGCCCTAGGCTCTGTTGCTTTGTTTTTTAGATGTTTCAGGAAACACCATACACTTCTCCCGAGTGGTTGTTGGCAATTTACATCCCGCCCATCAGCATAACAAGGCTCCCAGTTCTCCATGGCCTGTCCTGCCTTTCTGGATTTTACACTTTTTTCAGATGGCCCTTTTGACCGGGGGGAAGTGAGACTTCATTGTAGTGCAGATTTCCTTTGCAAGCTTGCTTGGTTGGCCAAAAAGGGCGTATGCGTTTTTTCCTGAATATATTCAGGAAAAAACGCATACGCCCTTTTTGGCCAAGTGCATCATTGTGGACGTTCTGCCTCTTTTCCTATGCTTTCAATGCAATTCCAGTCTACCTCCTGAAATCGGTTTCCTGCAATTCTGCCCTGCTTTCAAGTCCTCTTGGCAGCCTTACTTCAGTCTATTTTTGGACGATAGCTGTCATTTATAACTCTGCAGGTTTGTGAATTACAGTGCCCCTGAGCTCCTTTCTTCAACTCGCTTTCTTGTGAGCTGGCCGCAACACCGCAGGATGGCTTCAGGCCCTAATCTGGTTCCGGCACGGCATGCTGAGCCTTTGGTTATTTCCTCTTCCTGGTGGGAAATGAGAGTTAAATTTGCCCGTTCAGACACCTCCAGCTAGTCTCTCATTGGTTCTCGCTATTCCTGTTCATCTTCCGCAGAAATTGCAAACTGGGCCAAACAGGAGGTTAAAGGCGCTGACTTTCCAAGTGGGGAGAGTGTTAGTAAAGCGTCTGGAATGTTGCACCCGAGTACCAGGGTACGAAAACTGAGACATATTTGAACACGTCTCCCGTTCACATGGTTGATCATACTTGGGTTCCACATGCATGTTTTAGCTGAAGGAAGAATACCTTAAACCTGGGTAGTTGAAACCCGTGGAATGGGTACCATGCAATATGACTTCAAAGGGTCTTCATTTGCTCACCGAAACTCTCCAATCCTATCACTGCTGCGTTTATGCCCCTGTACACATGCTTGATTCTCTTTCGGAGACATAGCAATCCATAGGTTTTAAGATACTTACTAGTCAGGTACATTCTTAGGCGTTTAATATGCGGTGTTGAGTCCATTTCGTTGAGCAAGGAGTAGCTCTTGTCTATTCCATATTTGGCTTAAGGAACTTTATCTGTGCTCATTTCAATCTCTGGTTTTATGCAGCACCCCAACTCACCTTTCCCCTTAAGCAAGCATAAGTTGGTTTTCTAAATTTGAGACCCTGTTCTGTTCTGTAATTCAGTTCCTGTGTAGCCAAGTTTACATTCCGTGTATTAGTGATATCTTATGATGTTTCTTTTTCTGTGTGACTTATTTCAGTTAGAATCATCGTACCTGAATCCACTCATTATGCTGCTAAGGGCCTGATGACATAGATTTCATTGCTGAGTGATACTGCATTGTACGTAAGTACCACAAGTTCTTTATCCATTTTTCACTTTCTGCGATGTTGAACTTGTACTGTAAACGAGGTTCTTGTAAACAGAGCCGTTCGAAACTTTTGGGTGGCTGTGTCTTTTTGATTTTAATTTCCCTAAGCTATAGGACCATAAGTGGAAGTGCCCTAGGCTCTGTTGCTTTGTTTTTTAGATGTTTCAGGAAACACCATACACTTCTCCAGAGTGGCTGTTGGCAATTTACATCCCGCCCATCAGCATAAGAAGGCTCCCAGTTCTCCATGGCCTGTCGTGCCTTTATGGATTTTACACTTTTTTCAGATGGCCCTTTTGACCAGGTGGAAGTGAGACTTCATTGTAGTGCAGATTTCCTTTGCAAGCTTGCTTGGTTGGCCAAAAAATGCGTATGCGTTTTTTCCTGAATATATTCAGGAAAAAACGCATACGCCCTTTTTGGCCAAGTGCATCATTGTGTACGTTCTGCCTCTTTTCCTATGCTTTCAATGCAATTTCAGTCTACCTCCTGAAATCGGTTTCCTGCAATTCTGCCCCACTTTCAAGTCCTCTTGGCAGCCTTACTTCAGTCTATTTTTGGACGATAGCTGTCATTTATAACTCTGCAGGTTTGCGAATTACAGTGCCCCTGAGCTCCTTTCTTCAACTCGCTTTCTTGTGACCTGGCCGCAACACCGCAGGATGGCTTCAGGCCCTAATCTGGTTCCGGCACGGCACGCTGAACCTTTGGTTATTTCCTCTTCCTGGTGGGAAATGAGAGTTAAATTTGCCCGTCCAGACACCTCCAGCTAGCCTCTCATTGGTTCTCGCTATTCCTGTTCATCTTCCGCAGAAATTGCAAACTGGGCCAAACAGGAGGTTAAAGGCGCTGACTTTCCAAGTGGGGAGAGTGTTAGTAAAGCGTCTGGAATGTTGCACCCGAGTACCAGGGGAGGAAAACTGAGACATATTTGAACACGTCTCCCATTCACATGGTTGATCATACTCTAGGTCCCACATGCATGTTTTAGCTGAAAGAAGAATACCTAAAACCTGGGTAGTTGAAACCCGTGGAATGGGTCCCATGCAATATGACTTCAAAGGGTCTTCATTTGCTCACCGAACCTCTCGAATCCTATCACTGCTGCGTTTATGCCCCTGTACACATGCTTGATTCTCTTTCGGAGACATAGCAATCCATAGGTTTTAAGATACTTACTAGTCAGGTACATTCTTAGGCATTTAATATGCGGTGTTGAGTCCATTTCATTGAGCAAGGAGTAGCTCTTGTCTATTCCATATTTGGCTTAAGGAACTTTATCTGTGCTCATTTCAATCTCTGGTTTTATGCAGCACCCCAACTCACCTTTACCCTTAAGCAAGCATAAGTTGGTTTTCTAAATTTGAGACCCTGTTCTGTTCTGTAATTCAGTTCCTGTGTAGCCAAGTTTACATTCCGTGTATTAGTGATATCTTATGATGTTTCTTTTTCTGTGTGACTTATTTCAGTTAGAATCATCGTACCTGAATCCAGTCATTATGCTGCTATGGGCCTGATGACATAGATTTCATTGCTGAGTGATACTGCATTGTACGTAAATACCACAAGTTCTTTATCCATTTTTCACTTTCTGCGATGTTGAACTTGTACTGTAAACGAGGTTCTTGTAAACAGAGCCGTTCCAAACTTTGGGGTGGCTGTGTCTTTTTGAATTTAATTTCCCTAAGCTATAGGACCATAAGTGGAAGTGCCCTAGGCTCTGTTGCTTTGTTTTTTAGATGTTTCAGGAAACACCATACACTTCTCCCGAGTGGTTGTTGGCAATTTACATCCCGCCCATCAGCATAACAAGGCTCCCAGTTCTCCATGGCCTGTCCTGCCTTTCTGGATTTTACACTTTTCTCAGATGGCCCTTTTGACCGGGGGGAAGTGAGACTTCATTGTCGTGCAGATTTCCTTTGCAAGCTTGCTTGGTTGGCCAAAAAGTGCGTATGCGTTTTTTCCTGAATATATTCAGGAAAAAACGCATACGCACTTTTTGGCCAAGTGCATCATTGTGGACGTTCTGCCTCTTTTCCTATGCTTTCAATGCAATTCCAGTCTACCTCCTGAAATCGGTTTCCTGCAATTCTGCCCCGCTTTCAAGTCCTCTTGGCAGCCTTACTTCAGTCTATTTTTGGACGATAGCTGTCATTTATAACTCTGCAGGTTTGTGAATTACAGTGCCCCTGAGCTCCTTTCTTCAACTCGCTTTCTTGTGACCTGGCCGCAACACCGCAGGATGTCTTCAGGCCCTAATCTGGTTCCGGCACGGCATGCTGAGCCTTTGGTTATTTCCTCTTCCTGGTGGGAAATGAGAGTTAAATTTGCCCGTCCAGACACCTCCAGCTAGTCTCTCATTGGTTCTCGCTATTCCTGTTCATCTTCCGCAGAAATTGCAAACTGGGCCAAACAGGAGGTTAAAGGCGCTGACTTTCCAAGTGGGGAGAGTGTTAGTAAAGCGTCTGGAATGTTGCACCCGAGTACCAGGGGAGGAAAACTGAGACATATTTGAACACGTCTCCCGTTCACATGGTTGATCATACTTGGGTTCCACATGCATGTTTTAGCTGAAGGAAGAATACCTTAAACCTGTGTATTTGAAACCCGTGGAATGGGTACCATGCAATATGACTTCAAAGGGTCTTCATTTGCTCACCGAACCTCTCCAATCCTATCACTGCTGCGTTTATGCCCCTGTACACATGCTTGATTCTCTTTCGGAGACATAGCAATCCATAGGTTTTAAGATACTTACTAGTCAGGTACATTCTTAGGCGTTTAATATGCGGTGTTGAGTCCATTTCGTTGAGCAAGGAGTAGCTCTTGTCTATTCCATATTTGGCTTAAGGAACTTTATCTGTGCTCATTTCAATCTCTGGTTTTATGCAGCACCCCAACTCACCTTTCCCCTTAAGCAAGCATAAGTTGGTTTTCTAAATTTGAGACCCTGTTCTGTTCTGTAATTCAGTTCCTGTGTAGCCAAGTTTACATTCCGTGTATTACTGATATCTTATGATGTTTCTTTTTCTGTGTGACTTATTTCAGTTAGAATCATCATACCTGAATCCACTCATTGTGCTGCTAAGGGCCTGATGACACAGATTTCATTGCTGAGTGATATTGCTTTGTAAGTAAATACCACAACTTCTTTATCCATTTTTCACTTTCTGCGATGTTGAACTTGTACTGTAAACGAGGTTCTTGTAAACAGAGCCGTTCGAAACTTTGGGGTGGCTGTGTCTTTTTGATTTTAAATTCCCTAAGCTATAGGACCATAAGTGGAAGTGCCCTAGGCTCTGTTGCTTTGTTTTTTAGATGTTTCAGGAAACACCATACACTTCTCCCGAGTGTTTGTTGGCAATTTACATCCCGCCCTTCAGCATAACAAGGCTCCCAGTTCTCCATGGCCTGTCCTGCCTTTCTGGATTTTACACTTTTTTCAGATGGCCCTTTTGACCGGGGGGAAGTGAGACTTCATTGTAGTGCAGATTTCCTTTGCAAGCTTGCTTGGTTGGCCAAAAAGGGCGTATGCGTTTTTTCCTGAATATATTCAGGAAAAAACGCATACGCCCTTTTTGGCCAAGTGCATCACTGTGGACGTTCTGCCTCTTTTCCTATGCTTTCAATGCAATTCCAGTCTACCTCCTGAAATCGGTTTCCTGCAATTCTGCCCCGCTTTCAAGTCCTCTTGGCAGCCTTACTTCAGTCTAGTTTTGGACGATAGCTGTCATTTATAACTCTACAGGTTTGTGAATTACAGTGCCCCTGAGCTCCTTTCTTCAACTCGCTTTCTTGTGACCTGGCCGCAACACCGCAGGATGTCTTCAGGCCCTAATCTGGTTCCGGCCCGGCATGCTGAGCCTTTGGTTAATTCCTCTTCCTGGTGGGAAATGAGAGTTAAATTTGCCCGTCCAGACACCTCCAGCTAGCCTCTCATTGGTTCTCGCTATTCCTGTTCATCTTCCGCAGAAATTGCAAACTGGGCCAAACAGGAGGTTAAAGGCGCTGACTTTCCAACTGGGGAGAGTGTTAGTAAAGTGTCTGGAATGTTGCACCCGAGTACCAGGGGAGGAAAACTGAGACATATTTGAACACGTCTCCCGTTCACATGGTTGATCATACTTGGGTTCCACATGCATGTTTTAGCTGAAGGAAGAATACCTTAAACCTGGGTAGTTGAAACCCGTGGAATGGGTACCATGCAATATGACTTCAAAGGGTCTTCATTTGCTCACCGAACCTCTCCAATCCTATCACTGCTGCGTTTATGCCCCTGTACACATGCTTGATTCTCTTTCAGAGACATAGCAATCCATAGGTTTTAAGATACTTACTAGTCAGGTACATTCTTAGGCATTTAATATGCGGTGTTGAGTCCATTTCGTTGAGCAAGGAGTAGCTCTTGTCTATTCCATATTTGGCTTAAGGAACTTTATCTGTGCTCATTTCAATCTCTGGTTTTATGCAGCACCCCAACTCACCTTTACCCTTAAGCAAGCATAAGTTGGTTTTCTAAATTTGAGACCCTGTTCTGTTCTGTAATTCAGTTCCTGTGTAGCCAAGTTTACATTCCGTGTATTAGTGATATCTTATGATGTTTCTTTTTCTGTGTGACTTATTTCAGTTAGAATCATCGTACCTGAATCCACTCATTATGCTGCTACGGGCCTGATGACATAGATTTAATTGCTGAGTGATACTGCATTGTACGTAAGTACCACAAGTTCTTTATCCATTTTTCACTTTCTGCGATGTTGAACTTGTACTGTAAACGAGGTTCTTGTAAACAGAGCCGTTCCAAACTTTGGGGTGGCTGTGTCTTTTTGAATTTAATTTCCCTAAGCTATAGGACCATAAGTGGAAGTGCCCTAGGCTCTGTTGCTTTGTTTTTTAGATGTTTCAGGAAACACCATACACTTCTCCCGAGTGGTTGTTGGCAATTTACATCCTGCCCATCAGCATAACAAGGCTCCCAGTTCTCCATGGCCTGTCCTGCCTTTCTGGATTTTACACTTTTTTCAGATGGCCCTTTTGACCGGGGGGAAGTGAGACTTCATTGTAGTGCAGATTTCCTTTGCAAGCTTGCTTGGTTGGCCAAAAAGGGCGTATGCGTTTTTTCCTGAATATATTCAGGAAAAAACGCATATGCCCTTTTTGGCCAAGTGCATCATTGTGGACGTTCTGCCTCTTTTCCTATGCTTTCAATGCAATTCCAGTCTACCTCCTGAAATCGGTTTCCTGCAATTCTGCCCCGCTTTCAAGTCCTCTTGGCAGCCTTACTTCAGTCTATTTTTGGACAATAGCTGTCATTTATAACTCTGCAGGTTTGTGAATTACAGTGCCCCTGAGCTCCTTTCTTCAACTCGCTTTCTTGTGACCTGGCCGCAACACCGCAGGATGTCTTCAGGCCCTAATCTGGTTCTGGCACGGCACGCTGAGCCTTTGGTTAATTCCTCTTCCTGGTGGGAAATGAGAGTTAAATTTGCCCATCCAGACACCTCCAGCTAGTCTCTCATTGGTTCTCGCTATTCCTGTTCATCTTCCACAGAAATTGCAAACTGGGCCAAACAGGAGGTTAAAGGGACTGACTCTCCAAGTGGGGAGAGTGTTAGTAAAGCGTCTGGAATGTTGCACCCGAGTACCAGGGGAGGAAAACTGAGACATATTTGAACACGTCTCCCGATCACATGGTTATCATACTCTAGGTCCCACATGCATGTTTTAGCTGAAGGAAGAATACCTTAAACCTGGGTAGTTGAAACCCGTGGAATGGGTACCATGCAATATGACTTCAAAGGGTCTTCATTTGCTCACCGAACCTCTCCAATCCTATCACTGCTGCGTTTATGCCCCTGTACACATGCTTGATTCTCTTTCGGAGACATAGCAATCCATAGGTTTTAAGATACTTACTAGTCAGGTACATTCTTAGGCATTTAATATGCGGTGTTGAGTCCATTTCGTTGAGCAAGGAGTAGCTCTTGTCTATTCCATATTTGGCTTAAGGAACTTTATCTGTGCTCATTTCAATCTCTGGTTTTATGCAGCACCCCAACTCACCTTTACCCTTAAGCAAGCATAAGTTGGTTTTCTAAATTTGAGACCCTGTTCTGTTCTGTAATTCAGTTCCTGTGTAGCCAAGTTTACATTCCGTGTATTACTGATATCTTATGATGTTTCTTTTTCTGTGTGACTTATTTCAGTTAGAATCATCATACCTGAATCCACTCATTGTGCTGCTAAGGGCCTGATGACATAGATTTCATTGCTGAGTGATATTGCTTTGTAAGTAAATACCACAACTTTTTTATCCATTTTTCACTTTCTGTGATGTTGAACTTGTACTGTAAATGAGGTTCTTGTAAACAGAGCCGTTCCAAACTTTGGGGTGGCTTTGTCTTTTTGATTTTAAATTCCCTAAGCTATAGGACCATAATTGGAAGTGCCCTAGGCTCTGTTGCTTTGTTTTTTAGATGTTTCAGGAAACACCATACACTTCTCCCGAGTGGTTGTTGGCAATTTACATCCCGCCCTTCAGCATAACAAGGCTCCCAGTTCTCCATGGCCTGTCCTGCCTTTCTGGATTTTACACTTTTTTCAGATGGCCCTTTTGACCGGGGGGAAGTGAGACTTCATTGTAGTGCAGATTTCCTTTGCAAGCTTGCTTGGTTGGCCAAAAAGGGCGTATGCGTTTTTTCCTGAATATATTCAGGAAAAAACGCATACGCCCTTTTTGGCCAAGTGCATCATTGTGGACGTTCTGCCTCTTTTCCTATGCTTTCAATGCAATCCAGTCTACCTCCTGAAATCGGTTTCCTGCAATTCTGCCCCACTTTCAAGTCCTCTTGGCAGCCTTACTTCAGTCTATTTTTGGACGATAGCTGTCATTTATAACTCTGCAGGTTTGTGAATTACAGTGCCCCTGCGCTCCTTTCTTCAACTTGCTTTCTTGTGACCTGGCTGCAACACCACAGGATGGCTTCAGGCCCTAATGTGGTTCCGGCACGGCACGCTGAGCCTTTGGTTAATTCCTCTGCCTGGTGGGAAATGAGAGTTAAATTTGCCCATCCAGACACCTCCAGCTAGCCTCTCATTGGTTCTCGCTATTCCTGTTCATCTTCCGCAGAAATTGCAAACTGGGCCAAACAGCAGGTTAAAGGGACTGACTCTCCAATTCGGGAGAGTGTTAGTAAAGTGTCTGGAATGTTGAACCCGAGTACCAGGGTACGAAAACTGAGACATATTTGAACACGTCTCCCGATCACATGGTTGATCATACTCTAGGTTCCACATGCATGTTTTAGCTGAAGGAAGAATACCTTAAACCTGGGTAGTTGAAACCCGTGGAATGGGTACCATGCAATATGACTTCAAAGGGTCTTCATTTGCTCACCGAACCTCTCCAATCCTATCACTGCTGCGTTTATGCCCCTGTACACATGCTTGATTCTCTTTCGGAGACATAGCAATCCATAGGTTTTAAGATACTTACTAGTCAGGTACATTCTTAGGCGTTTAATATGCGGTGTTGAGTCCATTTCGTTGAGCAAGGAGTAGCTCTTGTCTATTCCATATTTGGCTTAAGGAACTTTATCTGTGCTCATTTCAATCTCTGGTTTTATGCAGCACCCCAACTCACCTTTACCCTTAAGCAAGCATAAGTTGGTTTTCTAAACTTGAGACCCTGTTCTGTTCTGTAATTCAGTTCCTGTGTAGCCAAGTTTACATTCCGTGTGTTACTGATATCTTATGATGTTTCTTTTTCTGTGTGACTTATTTCAGTTAGAATCATCATACCTGAATCCACTCATTGTGCTGCTAAGGGCCTGATGACACAGATTTCATTGCTGAGTGATATTGCTTTGTAAGTAAATACCACAACTTCTTTATCCATTTTTCACTTTCTGCGATGTTGAACTTGTACTGTAAACGAGGTTCTTGTAAACAGAGCCGTTCCAAACTTTGGGGTGGCTGTGTCTTTTTGATTTTAATTTCCCTAAGCTATAGGACCATAAGTGGAAGTGCCCTAGGTTCTGTTGCTTTGTTTTTTAGATGTTTCAGGAAACACCATACACTTCTCTGGAGTGGTTGTTGGGAATTTACATCCCACCCATCAGCATAACAAGGCTCCCAGTTCTCCATGGCCTGTCCTGCCTTTCTGGATTTTACACTTTTTTCAGATGGCCCTTTTGACCGGGGGGAAGTGAGACTTCATTGTAGTGCAGATTTCCTTTGCAAGCTTGCTTGGTTGGCCAAAAAGGGCGTATGCGTTTTTTCCTGAATATATTCAGGAAAAAACGCATACGCCCTTTTTGGCCAAGTGCATCATTGTGGACGTTCTGCCTCTTTTCCTATGCTTTCAATGCAATTCCAGTCTACCTCCTGAAATCGGTATCCTGCAATTCTGCCCCGCTTTCAAGTCCTCTTGGCAGCCTTACTTCAGTCTATTTTTGGACGATAGCTGTCATTTATAACTCTGCAGGTTTGTGAATTACAGTGCCCCTGAGCTCCTTTCTTCAACTTGCTTTCTTGTGACCTGGCCGCAACACCGCAGGATGGCTTCAGGCCCTAATCTGGTTCCGGCACGGCACGCTGAGCCTTTGGTTATTTCCTCTTCCTGGTGGGAAATGAGAGTTAAATTTGCCCGTCCAGACACCTCCAGCTAGTCTCTCATTGGTTCTCGCTATTCCTGTTCATCTTCCGCAGAAATTGCAAACTGGGCCAAACAGGAGGTTAAAGGCGCTGACTCTCCAAGTGGGGAGAGTGTTAGTAAAGCGTCTGGAATGTTGCACCCGAGTACCAGGGGAGGAAAACTGAGACATATTTGAACACGTCTCCCGATCACATGGTTGATCATACTCTGGGTTCCACATGCATGTTTTAGCTGAAGGAAGAATACCTAAAACCTGGGTAGTTGAAACCCGTGGAATGGGTACCATGCAATGTGACTTCAAAGGGTCTTCATTTGCTCACCGAACCTCTCCAATCCTATCACTGCTGCGTTTATGCCCCTGTACACATGCTTGATTCTCTTTCGGAGACATAGCAATCCATAGGTTTTAAGATACTTACTAGTCAGGTACATTCTTAGGCGTTTAATATGGGGTGTTGAGTCCATTTCGTTGAGCAAGGAGTAGCTCTTGTCTATTCCATATTTGGCTTAAGGAACTTTATCTGTGCTCATTTCAATCTCTGGTTTTATGCAGCACCCCAACTCACCTTTACCCTTAAGCAAGAATAAGTTGGTTTTCTAAATTTGAGACCCTGTTCTGTTCTGTAATTCAGTTCCTGTGTAGCCAAGTTTACATTCCGTGTATTACTGATATCTTATGATGTTTCTTTTTCTGTGTGACTTATTTCAGTTAGAATCATCATACCTGAATCCACTCATTGTGCTGCTAAGGGCCTGATGACACAGATTTCATTGCTGAGTGATATTGCTTTGTAAGTAAATACCACAACTTCTTTATCCATTTTTCACTTTCTGCGATGTTGAACTTGTACTGTAAACGAGGTTCTTGTAAACAGAGCCTTTCCAAACTTTGGGGTGGCTGTGTCTTTTTGATTTTAAATTCCCTAAGCTATAGGACCATAAGTGGAAGTGCCCTAGGCTCTGTTGTTTTGTTTTTTAGATGTTTCAGGAAACACCATACACTTCTCCCTAGTGGTTGTTGGCAATTTACATCCCGCCAATCAGCATAACAAGGCTCCCAGTTCTCCATGGCCTGTCCTGCCTTTCTGGATTTTACACTTTTTTCAGATGGCCCTTTTGACCGGGGGGAAGTGAGACTTCATTGTAGTGCAGATTTCCTTTGCAAGCTTGCTTGGTTGGCCAAAAAGGGCGTATGCGTTTTTCCTGAATATATTCAGGAAAAAACGCATACGCCCTTTTTGGCCAAGTGCATCATTGTGGACGTTCTGCCTCTTTTCCTATGCTTTCAATGCAATTCCAGTCTACCTCCTGAAATCGGTTTCCTGCAATGCTGCCCCGCTTTCAAATCCTCTTGGCAGCCTTACTTCAGTCTATTTTTGGACGATAGCTGTCATTTATAACTCTGCAGGTTTGTGAATTACAGTGCCCCTGAGCTCCTTTCTTCAACTCGCTTTCTTGTGACCTGGCCGCAACACCGCAGGATGGCTTCAGGCCCTAATCTGGTTCTGGCACGGCACGCTGAGCCTTTGGTTAATTCCTCTTCCTGGTGGGAAATGAGAGTTAAATTTGCCCGTCCAGACACCTCCAGCTAGCCTCTCATTGGTTCTCGCTATTCCTGTTCATCTTCCGCAGAAATTGCAAACTGGGCCAAACAGGAGGTTAAAGGGACTGACTCTCCAAGTCAGGAGAGTGTTAGTAAAGCGTCTGGAATGTTGCACCTGAGTACCAGGGGAGGAAAACTGAGACATATTTGAACACGTCTCCCGTTCACATGGTTGATCATACTCTGGGTTCCACATGCATGTTTTAGCTGAAGGAAGAATACCTAAAACCTGGAGAGTTGAGAACCGTGTAATGGGTACCATGCAATATGACTTCAAAGGGTCTTCATTTGCTCACCGAACCTCTCCAATCCTATCACTGCTGCGTTTATGCCCCTGTACACACGCTTGATTCTCTTTTGGAGACATAGCAATCCATAGGTTTTAAGATACTTACTAGTCAGGTACATTCTTAGGCGTTTAATATGGGGTGTTGAGTCCATTTCGTTGAGCAAGGAGTAGCTCTTGTCTATTCCATATTTGGCTTAAGGAACTTTATCTGTGCTCATTTCAATCTCTGGTTTTATGCAGCACCCCAACTCACCTTTACCCTTAAGCAAGCATAAGTTGGTTTTCTAAATTTGAGACCCTGTTCTGTTTTGGAATGCAGTTCCTGTGTAGCCAAGTTTACATTCCGTGTATTAGTGATATCTTATGATGTTTCTTTTTCTGTGTGACTTATTTCAGTTAGAATAATCGTACCTGAATCCACTCATTATGCTGCTAAGGGCCTGATGACATAGATTTCATTGCTGAGTGATACTGCATTGTACGTAAGTACCTCAAGTTCTTTATCCATTTTTCACTTTCTGTGATATTGAACTTGTACGGTAAACGAGGTTCTTGTAAACGGAGGCGTCCCAAACTTTGGGGTGGCTGTGTCTTTTTGATTTTAATTTCCCTAAGCTATAGGACCATAAGTGGAAGTGCCCTAGGCTCTGTTGCTTTGTTTTTTAGATGTTTCAGGAAACACCATACACTTCTCCAGAGTGGCTGTTGGCAATTTACATCCCGCCCATCAGCATAAGAAGGCTCCCAGTTCTCCATGGCCTGTCGTGCCTTTATGGATTTTACACTTTTTTCAGATGGCCCTTTTGACCAGGTGGAAGTGAGACTTCATTGTAGTGCAGATTTCCTTTGCAAGCTTGCTTGGTTGGCCAAAAAGGGCGTATGCGTTTTTTCCTGAATATATTCAGGAAAAAACGCATACACCCTTTTTGGCCAAGTGCATCATTGTGGACGTTCTGCCTCTTTTCCTATGCTTTCAATGCAATTCCAGTCTACCTCCTGAAATCGGTTTCCTGCAATTCTGCCCCGCTTTCAAGTCCTCTTGGCAGCCTTACTTCAGTATATTTTTGGACGATAGCTGTCATTTATAACTCTGCAGGTTTGTGAATTACATTGCCCCTGAGCTCCTTTCTACAACTCGCTTTCTTGTGAGCTGGCCGCAACATCGCAGGATGGCTTCAGGCCCTAATCTGGTTCCGGCACGGCACGCTGAGCCTTTGGTTAATTCCTCTTCCTGGTGGGAAATGAGAGTTAAATTTGCCCGTCCAGACACCTCCAGCTAGTCTCTCATTGGTTCTCGATATTCCTGTTCATCTTCCGCAGAAATTGCAAACTTGGCCAAACAGGAGGTTAAAGGGACTGACTCTCCAAGTCGGGAGAGTGTTAGTAAAGCGTCTGGAATGTTGCACCCGAGTACCAGGGGAGGAAAACTGAGACATATTTGAACACGTCTCCCGTTCACACGGTTGATCATACTCTGGGTTCCACATGCATGTTTTAGCTGAAGGAAGAATACCTTAAACCTGGAGAGTTAAGACCCGTGTAATGGGTACCATGCAATATGACTTCAAAGGGTCTTCATTTGCTCACCGAACCTCTCCAGTCCTATCACTGCTGCGTTTATGCCCCTGTACACATGCTTGATTCTCTTTCGGAGACATAGCGATCCATAGGTTTTAAGATACTTACTAGTCAGGTACATTCTTAGGCGTTTAATATGCGGTGTTGAGTCCATTTCGTTGAGCAAGGAGTAGCTCTTGTCTATTCCATATTTGACTTAAGGAACTTTATCTGTGCTCATTTCAATCTCTGGTTTTATGCAGCACCCCAACTCACCTTTACCCTTAAGCAAGCATAAGTTGGTTTTCTAAATTTGAGACCCTGTTCTGTTCTGTAATTCAGTTCCTGTGTAGCCAAGTTTCCATTCCGTGTATTACTGATATCTTATGATGTTTCTTTTTCTGCGTGACTTATTTCAGTTAGAATCATCATACCTGAATCCACTCATTGTGCTGCTAAGGGCCTGATGACACAGATTTCATTGCTGAGTGATATTGCTTTGTAAGTAAATACCACAACTTCTTTATCCATTTTTCACTTTCTGCGATGTTGAACTTGTACTGTAAACGAGGTTCTTGTAAACAGAGCCATTCCAAACTTTGGGGTGGCTGTGTCTTTTTGATTTTAATTTCCCTAAGCTATAGGACCATAAGTGGAAGTGCCCTAGGCTCTGTTGCTTTGTTTTTTAGATGTTTCAGGAAACACCATACACTTCTCCTGAGTGGTTGTTGGCAATTTACATCCCGCCCATCAGCATAACAAGGCTCCCAGTTCTCCATGGCCTGTCCTGCCTTTCTGGATTTTACACTTTTTTCAGATGGCCCTTTTGACCGGGGGGAAGTGAGACTTCATTGTAGTGCAGATTTCCTTTGCAAGCTTGCTTGGTTGGCCAAAAAGGGCGTATGCGTTTTTTCCTGAATATATTCAGGAAAAAACGCATACGCCCTTTTTGGCCAAGTGCATCATTGTGGACGTTCTGCCTCTTTTCCTATGCTTTCAATGCAATTCCAGTCTACCTCCTGAAATCGGTTTCCTGCAATTCTGCCCCGCTTTCAAGTCCTCTTGGCAGCCTTACTTCAGTCTATTTTTGGACGATAGCTGTCATTTATAACTCTGCAGGTTTGTGAATTACAGTGCCCCTGAGCTCCTTTCTTCAACTCGCTTTCTTGTGAGCTGGCCGCAACACCGCAGGATGGCTTCAGGCCCTAATCTGGTTCCGGTACGGCACGCTGAGTCTTTGGTTATTTCCTCTTCCTGGTGGGAAATGAGAGTTAAATTTGCCCGTCCAGACACCTCCAGCTAGCCTCTCATTGGTTCTCGCTATTCCTGTTCATCTTCCGCAGAAATTGCAAACTGGGCCAAACAGGAGGTTAAAGGCGCTGACTCTCCAAGTGGGGAGAGTGTTAGTAAAGCGTCTGGAATGTTGCACCCGAGTACCAGGGGAGGAAAACTGAGACATATTTGAACACGTCTCCCGATCACATGGTTGATCATACTCTGGGTTCCACATGCATGTTTTAGCTGAAGGAAGAATACCTAAAACCTGGGTAGTTGAAACCCGTGGAATGGGTACCATGCAATGTGACTTCAAAGGGTCTTCATTTGCTCACCGAACCTCTCCAATCCTATCACTGCTGCGTTTATGCCCCTGTACACATGCTTGATTCTCTTTCGGAGACATAGCAATCCATAGGTTTTAAGATACTTACTAGTCAGGTACATTCTTAGGCGTTTAATATGCGGTGTTGAGTCCATTTCGTTGAGCAAGGAGTAGCTCTTGTCTATTCCATATTTGGCTTAAGGAACTTTATCTGTGCTCATTTCAATCTCTGGTTTTATGTAGCCCCCCAACTCACCTTTACCCTTAAGCAAGCATAAGTTGGTTTTCTAAATTTGAGACCCTGTTCTGTTCTGTAATTCAGTTCCTGTGTAGCCAAGTTTACATTCCGTGTATTAGTGATATCTTATGATGTTTCTTTTTCTGTGTGACTTATTTCAGTTAGAATCATCATACCTGAATCCACTCATTGTGCTGCTAAGGGCCTGATGACACAGATTTCATTGCTGAGTGATATTGCTTTGTAAGTAAATACCACAACTTCTTTATCCATTTTTCAATTTCTGCGATGTTGAACTTGTACTGTAAACGAGGTTCTTGTAAACAGAGCCGTTCCAAAGTTTGGGGTGGCTGTGTCTTTTTGATTTTAATTTCCCTAAGCTATAGGACCATAAGTGGAAGTGCCCTAGGTTCTGTTGCTTTGTTTTTTAGATGTTTCAGGAAACACCATACACTTCTCCCGAGTGGTTGTTGGCAATTTACATCCCGCCCATCAGCATAACAAGGCTCCCAGTTCTCCATGGCCTGTCCTGCCTTTCTGGATTTTACACTTTTTTCAGATGGCCCTTTTGACCGGGGAGAAGTGAGACTTCATTGTAGTGCAGATTTCCTTTGCAAGCTTGCTTGGTTGGCCAAAAAGGGCGTATGCGTTTTTTCCTGAATATATTCAGGAAAAAACGCATACGCCCTTTTTGGCCAAGTGCATCATTGTGGACGTTCTGCCTCTTTTCCTATGCTTTCAATGCAATTCCAGTCTACCTCCTGAAATCGGTTTCCTGCAATTCTGCCCCGCTTTCAAGTCCTCTTGGCAGCCTTACTTCAGTCTATTTTTGGACAATAGCTGTCATTTATAACTCTGCAGGTTTGTGAATTACAGTGCCCCTGAGCTCCTTTCTTCAACTCGCTTTCTTGTGACCTGGCTGCAACACCGCAGGATGTCTTCAGGCCTTAATCTGGTTCTGGCACGGCACGCTGAGCCTTTGGTTAATTCCTCTTCCTGGTGGGAAATGAGAGTTAAATTTGCCCATCCAGACACCTCCAGCTAGTCTCTCATTGGTTTTCGCTATTCCTGTTAATCTTCCACAGAAATTGCAAACTGGGCCAAACAGGAGGTTAAAGGGACTGACTCTCCAAGTGGGGAGAGTGTTAGTAAAGCGTCTGGAATGTTGCACCCGAGTACCAGGGTACGAAAACTGAGACATATTTGAACACGTCTCCCGATCACATGGTTGATCATACTCTAGGTCCCACATGCATGTTTTAGCTGAAGGAAGAATACCTTAAACCTGGGTAGTTGAAACCCGTGGAATGGGTACCATGCAATATGACTTCAAAGGGTCTTCATTTGCTCACCGAACCTCTCCAATCCTATCACTGCTGCGTTTATGCCCCTGGACACATGCTTGATTCTCTTTCGGAGACATAGCAATCCATAGGTTTTAAGATACTTACTAGTCAGGTACATTCTTAGGCATTTAGTATGCGGTGTTGAGTCCATTTCGTTGAGCAAGGAGTAGCTCTTGTCTATTCCATATTTGGCTTAAGGAACTTTATCTGTGCTCATTTCAATCTCTGGTTTTATGCAGCACCCCAACTCACCTTTCCCCTTAAGCAAGCATATGTTGGTTTTCTAAATTTGAGACCCTGTTCTGTTCTGTAATTCAGTTCCTGTGTAGCCAAGTTTACATTCCGTGTATTAGTGATATCTTATGATGTTTCTTTTTCTGTGTGACTTATTTCAGTTAGAATCATCGTACCTGAATCCACTCATTATGCTGCTACGGGCCTGATGACATAGATTTCATTGCTGAGTGATACTGCATTGTACGTAAGTACCACAGGTTCTTTATCCATTTTTCACTTTCTGCGATGTTGAACTTGTACTGTAAACGAGGTTCTTGTAAACAGAGCCGTTCCAAACTTTGGGGTGGCTGTGTCTTTTTGAATTTAATTTCCCTAAGCTATAGGACCATAAGTGGAAGTGCCCTAGGCTCTGTTGCTTTGTTTTTTAGATGTTTCAGGAAACACCATACACTTCTCCCCAGTGGTTGTTGGCAATTTACATCCCGCCCATCAGCATAACAAGGCTCCCAGTTCTCCATGGCCTGTCCTGCCTTTCTGGATTTTACACTTTTTTCAGATGGCCCTTTTGACCGGGGGGAAGTGAGACTTCATTGTAGTGCAGATTTCCTTTGCAAGCTTGCTTGGTTGGCCAAAAAGGGCGTATGCGTTTTTTCCTGAATATATTCAGGAAAAAACGCATACGCCCTTTTTGGCCAAGTGCATCATTGTGGACGTTCTGCCTCTTTTCCTATGCTTTCAATGCAATTCCAGTCTACCTCCTGAAATCGGTTTCCTGCAATTCTGCCCCGCTTTCAAGTCCTCTTGGCAGCCTTACTTCAGTCTAGTTTTGGACGATAGCTGTCATTTATAACTCTGCAGGTTTGTGAATTACAGTGCCCCTGAGCTCCTTTCTTCAACTCGCTTTCTTGTGACCTGGCCGCAACACCGCAGGATGTCTTCAGGCCCTAATCTGGTTCCGGCACGGCACGCTGTGCCTTTGGTTATTTCCTCTTCCTGGTGGGAAATGAGAGTTAAATTTGCCCGTCCAGACACCTCCAGCTAGCCTCTCATTGGTTCTCGCTATTCCTGTTCATCTTCCGCAGAAATTGCAAACTGGGCCAAACAGGAGGTTAAAGGCGCTGACTCTCCAAGTGGGGAGAGTGTTAGTAAAGCGTCTGGAATGTTGCACCCGAGTACCAGGGGTGGAAAACTGAGACATATTTGAACACGTCTCCCGTTCACATGGTTGATCATACTCTAGGTCCCACATGCATGTTTTAGCTGAAGGAAGAATACCTAAAACCTGGGTAGTTGAAACCCGTGGAATGGGTACCATGCAATATGACTTCAAAGGGTCTTCATTTGCTCACCGAACCTCTCCAATCCTATCACTGCTGCGTTTATGCCCCTGTACACATGCTTGATTCTCTTTTGGAGACATAGCAATCCATAGGTTTTAAGATACTTACTAGTCAGGTACATTCTTAGGCATTTAATATGCGGTGTTGAGTCCATTTCGTTGAGCAAGGAGTAGCTCTTGTCTATTCCATATTTGGCTTAAGGAACTTTATCTGTGCTCATTTCAATCTCTGGTTTTATGCAGCACCCCAACTCACCTTTCCCCTTAAGCAAGCATAAGTTGGTTTTCTAAATTTGAGACCCTGTTCTGTTCTGTAATTCAGTTCCTGTGTAGCCAAGTTTACATTCCGTGTATTAGTGATATCTTATGATGTTTCTTTTTCTGTGTGACTTATTTCAGTTAGAATCATCGTACCTGAATCCACTCATTATGCTGCTACGGGCCTGATGACATAGATTTCATTGCTGAGTGATACTGCATTGTACGTAAGTACCACAAGTTCTTTATCCATTTTTCACTTTCTGCGATGTTAAACTTGTACTGTAAACGAGGTTCTTGTAAACAGAGCCGTCCCAAACTTTGGGGTGGCTGTGTCTTTTTGATTTTAATTTCCCTAAGCTATAGGACCATAAGTGGAAGTGCCCTAGGTTCTGTTGCTTTGTTTTTTAGATGTTTCAGGAAACACCATACACTTCTCCCGAGTGGTTGTTGGCAATTTACATCCCGCCCATCAGCATAACAAGGCTCCCAGTTCTCCATGGCCTGTCCTGCCTTTCTGGATTTTACACTTTTTTCAGATGGCCCTTTTGACCGGGGGGAAGTGAGACTTCATTGTAGTGCAGATTTCCTTTGCAAGCTTGCTAGGTTGGCCAAAAAGGGCGTATGCGTTTTTTCCTGAATATATTCAGGAAAAAACGCATACGCCCTTTTTGGCCAAGTGCATCATTGTGGACGTTCTGCCTCTTTTCCTATGCTTTCAATACAATTCCAGTCTACCTCCTGAAATCGGTTTCCTGCAATTCTGTCCCGCATTCAAGTCCTCTTGGCAGCCTTACTTCAGTCTATTTTTGGACGATAGCTGTCATTTATAACTCTGCAGGTTTGTGAATTACAGTGCCCCTGAGCTCCTTTCTTCAACTCGCTTTCTTGTGACCTGGCCGCAACACCGCAGGATGTCTTCAGGCCCTAATCTGGTTCCGGCACGGCATGCTGAGCCTTTGGTTATTTCCTCTTCCTGGTGGGAAATGAGAGTTAAATTTGCCCGTCCAGAAACCTCCAGCTAGTCTCTCATTGGTTCTCGCTATTCCTGTTCATCTTCCGCAGAAATTGCAAACTGGGCCAAACAGGAGGTTAAAGGGACTAACTTTCCAAGTGGGGAGAGTGTTAGTAAAGCGTCTGGAATGTTGGACCCGAGTACCAGGGGAGGAAAACTGAGACATATTTGAACACGTCTCCCGATCACATGGTTGATCATACTTGGGTTCCACATGCATGTTTTAGCTGAAGGAAGAATACCTTAAACCTGTGTATTTGAAACCCGTGGAATGGGTACCATGCAATATGACTTCAAAGGGTCTTCATTTGCTCACCGAACCTCTCCAATCCTATCACTGCTGCGTTTATGCCCCTGTACACATGCTTGATTCTCTTTCGGAGACATAGCAATCCATAGGTTTTAAGATACTTACTAGTCAGGTACATTCTTAGGCGTTTAATATGCGGTGTTGAGTCCATTTCGTTGAGCAAGGAGTAGCTCTTGTCTATTCCACATTTGGCTTAACGAACTTTATCTGTGCTCATTTCAATCTCTGGTTTTATGCAGCACCCCAACTCACCTTTCCCCTTAAGCAAGCATAAGTTGGTTTTCTAAATTTGAGACCCTGTTCTGTTCTGTAATTCAGTTCCTGTGTAGCCAAGTTTACATTCCGTGTATTACTGATATCTTATGATGTTTCTTTTTCTGTGTGACTTATTTCAGTTAGAATCATCATACCTGAATCCACTCATTGTGCTGCTAAGGGCCTGATGACACAGATTTCATTGCTGAGTGATATTGCTTTGTAAGTAAATACCACAACTTCTTTATCCATTTTTCAATTTCTGCGATGTTGAACTTGTACTGTAAACGAGGTTCTTGTAAACAGAACCGTTCGAAACATTGGGGTGGCTGTGTCTTTTTCGATTTTAATTTCCCTAAGCTATAGGACCATAAGTGGAAGTGCCCTAGGTTCTGTTGCTTTGTTTTTTAGATGTTTCAGGAAACACCATACACTTCTCCCGAATGTCTGTTGGCAATTTACATCCCGCCCATCAGCATAACAAGGCTCCCAGTTCTCCATGGCCTGTCCTGCCTTTCTGGATTTTACACTTTTTTCAGATGGCCCTTTTGACCGGGGGAAAGTGAGACTTCATTGTAGTGCAGATTTCCTTTGCAAGCTTGCTTGGTTGGCCAAAAAGGGCGTATGCGTTTTTTCCTGAATATATTCAGGAAAAAACGCATACGCCCTTTTTGGCCAAGTGCATCATTGTGGACGTTCTGCCTCTTTTCCTGTGTTTTCAATGCAATTCCAGTCTACCTCCTGAAATCGGTATCCTGCAATTCTGCCCCGCTTTCAAGTCCTCTTGGCAGCCTTACTTCAGTCTATTTTTGGACGATAGCTGTCATTTATAACTCTGCAGGTTTGTGAATTACAGTGCCCCTGAGCTCCTTTCTTCAACTTGCTTTCTTGTGACCTGGCCGCAACACCGCAGGATGGCTTCAGGCCCTAATCTGGTTCTGGTACGGCACGCTGAGCCTTTGGTTATTTCCTCTTCCTGGTGGGAAATGAGAGTTAAATTTGCCCGTCCAGACACCTCCAGCTAGTCTCTCATTGGTTCTCGCTATTCCTGTTCATCTTCCGCAGAAATTGCAAACTGGGCCAAACAGGAGGTTAAAGGCGCTGACTCTCCAAGTGGGGAGAGTGTTAGTAAAGCGTCTGGAATGTTGCACCCGAGTACCAGGGGAGGAAAACTGAGACATATTTGAACACGTCTCCCGTTCACATGGTTGATCATACTTGGGTTCCACATGCATGTTTTAGCTGAAGGAAGAATACCTTAAACCTGGAGAGTTAAGACCCGTGTAATGGGTACCATGCAATATGACTTCAAAGGGTCTTCATTGGCTCACCGAACCTCTCCAATCCTATCACTGCTGCGTTTATGCCCCTGTACACACGCTTGATTCTCTTTCGGAGACATAGCAATCCATAGGTTTTAAGATACTTACTAGTCAGGTACATTCTTAGGCGTTTAATATGGGGTGTTGAGTCCATTTCGTTGAGCAAGGAGTAGCTCTTGTCTATTCCATATTTGGCTTAAGGAACTTTATCTGTGCTCATTTCAATCTCTGGTTTTATGCAGCACCCCAACTCACCTTTACCCTTAAGCAAGCATAAGTTGGTTTTCTAAATTTGAGACCCTGTTCTGTTTTGGAATGCAGTTCCTGTGTAGCCAAGTTTACATTCCGTGTATTAGTGATATCTTATGATTCTTCTTTTTCTGTGTGACTTATTTCAGTTAGAATAATCGTACCTGAATCCACTCATTATGCTGCTAAGGGCCTGATGACATAGATTTCATTGCTGAGTGATACTGCATTGTACGTAAGTACCTCAAGTTCTTTATCCATTTTTCACTTTCTGTGATATTGAACTTGTACGGTAAACGAGGTTCTTGTAAACGGAGGCGTCCCAAACTTTGGGGTGGCTGTGTCTTTTTGATTTTAATTTCCCTAAGCTATAGGACCATAAGTGGAAGTGCCCTAGGCTCTGTTGCTTTGTTTTTTAGATGTTTCAGGAAACACCATACACTTCTCCAGAGTGGCTGTTGGCAATTTACATCCCGCCCATCAGCATAACAAGGCTCCCAGTTCTCCATGGCCTGTCGTGCCTTTATGGATTTTACACTTTTTTCAGATGGCCCTTTTGACCAGGTGGAAGTGAGACTTCATTGTAGTGCAGATTTCCTTTGCAAGCTTGCTTGGTTGGCCAAAAAGGGCGTATGCGTTTTTTCCTGAATATATTCAGGAAAAAACGCATACACTCTTTTTGGCCAAGTGCATCATTGTGGACGTTCTGCCTCTTTTCCTATGCTTTCAATGCAATTCCAGTCTACCTCCTGAAATCGGTTTCCTGCAATTCTGCCCCGCTTTCAAGTCCTCTTGGCAGCCTTACTTCAGTATATTTTTGGACGATAGCTGTCATTTATAACTCTGCAGGTTTGTGAATTACATTGCCCCTGAGCTCCTTTCTACAACTCGCTTTCTTGTGAGCTGGCCGCAACATCGCAGGATGGCTTCAGGCCCTAATCTGGTTCCGGCACGGCACGCTGATCCTTTGGTTAATTCCTCTTCCTGGTGGGAAATGAGAGTTAAATTTGCCCGTCCAGACACCTCCAGCTAGTCTCTCATTGGTTCTCGATATTCCTGTTCATCTTCCGCAGAAATTGCAAACTTGGCCAAACAGGAGGTTAAAGGGACTGACTCTCCAAGTCGGGAGAGTGTTAGTAAAGCGTCTGGAATGTTGCACCCGAGTACCAGGGGAGGAAAACTGAGACATATTTGAACACGTCTCCCGTTCACACGGTTGATCATACTCTGGGTTCCACATGCATGTTTTAGCTGAAGGAAGAATACCTTAAACCTGGAGAGTTAAGACCCGTGTAATGGGTACCATGCAATATGACTTCAAAGGGTCTTCATTTGCTCACCGAACCTCTCCAGTCCTATCACTGCTGCGTTTATGCCCCTGTACACATGCTTGATTCTCTTTCGGAGACATAGCGATCCATAGGTTTTAAGATACTTACTAGTCAGGTACATTCTTAGGTGTTTAATATGCGGTGTTGAGTCCATTTCGTTGAGCAAGGAGTAGCTCTTGTCTATTCCATATTTGACTTAAGGAACTTTATCTGTGCTCATTTCAATCTCTGGTTTTATGCAGCACCCCAACTCACCTTTACCCTTAAGCAAGCATAAGTTGGTTTTCTAAATTTGAGACCCTGTTCTGTTCTGTAATTCAGTTCCTGTGTAGCCAAGTTTCCATTCCGTGTATTACTGATATCTTATGATGTTTCTTTTTCTGCGTGACTTATTTCAGTTAGAATCATCATACCTGAATCCACTCATTGTGCTGCTAAGGGCCTGATGACACAGATTTCATTGCTGAGTGATATTGCTTTGTAAGTAAATACCACAACTTCTTTATCCATTTTTCACTTTCTGCGATGTTGAACTTGTACTGTAAACGAGGTTCTTGTAAACAGAGCCATTCCAAACTTTGGGGTGGCTGTGTCTTTTTGATTTTAATTTCCCTAAGCTATAGGACCATAAGTGGAAGTGCCCTAGGCTCTGTTGCTTTGTTTTTTAGATGTTTCAGGAAACACCATACACTTCTCCTGAGTGGTTGTTGGCAATTTACATCCCGCCCATCAGCATAACAAGGCTCCCAGTTCTCCATGGCCTGTCCTGCCTTTCTGGATTTTACACTTTTTTCAGATGGCCCTTTTGACCGGGGGGAAGTGAGACTTCATTGTAGTGCAGATTTCCTTTGCAAGCTTGCTTGGTTGGCCAAAAAGGGCGTATGGGTTTTTTCCTGAATATATTCAGGGAAAAACGCATACGCCCTTTTTGGCCAAGTGCATCATTGTGGACGTTCTGCCTCTTTTCCTATGCTTTCAATGCAATTCCAGTCTACCTCCTGAAATCGGTTTCCTGCAATTCTGCCCCGCTTTCAAGTCCTCTTGGCAGCCTTACTTCAGTCTAGTTTTGGACGATAGCTGTCATTTATAACTCTGCAGGTTTGTGAATTACAGTGCCCCTGAGCTCCTTTCTTCAACTCGCTTTCTTGTGACCTGGCCGCAACACCGCAGGATGTCTTCAGGCCCTAATCTGGTTCCGGCACGGCACGCTGTGCCTTTGGTTATTTCCTCTTCCTGGTGGGAAATGAGAGTTAAATTTGCCCGTCCAGACACCTCCAGCTAGCCTCTCATTGGTTCTCGCTATTCCTGTTCATCTTCCGCAGAAATTGCAAACTGGGCCAAACAGGAGGTTAAAGGCGCTGACTCTCCAAGTGGGGAGAGTGTTAGTAAAGCGTCTGGAATGTTGCACCCGAGTACCAGGGGTGGAAAACTGAGACATATTTGAACACGTCTCCCATTCACATGGTTGATCATACTCTAGGTCCCACATGCATGTTTTAGCTGAAGGAAGAATACCTAAAACCTGGGTAGTTGAAACCCGTGGAATGGGTACCATGCAATATGACTTCAAAGGGTCTTCATTTGCTCACCGAACCTCTCCAATCCTATCACTGCTGCGTTTATGCCCCTGTACACATGCTTGATTCTCTTTTGGAGACATAGCAATCCATAGGTTTTAAGATACTTACTAGTCAGGTACATTCTTAGGCATTTAATATGCGGTGTTGAGTCCATTTCGTTGAGCAAGGAGTAGCTCTTGTCTATTCCATATTTGGCTTAAGGAACTTTATCTGTGCTCATTTCAATCTCTGGTTTTATGCAGCACCCCAACTCACCTTTCCCCTTAAGCAAGCATAAGTTGGTTTTCTAAATTTGAGACCCTGTTCTGTTCTGTAATTCAGTTCCTGTGTAGCCAAGTTTACATTCCGTGTATTAGTGATATCTTATGATGTTTCTTTTTCTGTGTGACTTATTTCAGTTAGAATCATCGTACCTGAATCCACTCATTATGCTGCTACGGGCCTGATGACATAGATTTCATTGCTGAGTGATACTGCATTGTACGTAAGTACCACAAGTTCTTTATCCATTTTTCACTTTCTGCGATGTTAAACTTGTACTGTAAACGAGGTTCTTGTAAACAGAGCCGTCCCAAACTTTGGGGTGGCTGTGTCTTTTTGATTTTAATTTCCCTAAGCTATAGGACCATAAGTGGAAGTGCCCTAGGTTCTGTTGCTTTGTTTTTTAGATGTTTCAGGAAACACCATACACTTCTCCCGAGTGGTTGTTGGCAATTTACATCCCGCCCATCAGCATAACAAGGCTCCCAGTTCTCCATGGCCTGTCCTGCCTTTCTGGATTTTACACTTTTTTCAGATGGCCCTTTTGACCGGGGGGAAGTGAGACTTCATTGTAGTGCAGATTTCCTTTGCAAGCTTGCTAGGTTGGCCAAAAAGGGCGTATGCGTTTTTTCCTGAATATATTCAGGAAAAAACGCATACGCCCTTTTTGGCCAAGTGCATCATTGTGGACGTTCTGCCTCTTTTCCTATGCTTTCAATACAATTCCAGTCTACCTCCTGAAATCGGTTTCCTGCAATTCTGTCCCGCATTCAAGTCCTCTTGGCAGCCTTACTTCAGTCTATTTTTCGACGATAGCTGTCATTTATAACTCTGCAGGTTTGTGAATTACAGTGCCCCTGAGCTCCTTTCTTCAACTCGCTTTCTTGTGACCTGGCCGCAACACCGCAGGATGTCTTCAGGCCCTAATCTGGTTCCGGCACGGCATGCTGAGCCTTTGGTTATTTCCTCTTCCTGGTGGGAAATGAGAGTTAAATTTGCCCGTCCAGAAACCTCCAGCTAGTCTCTCATTGGTTCTCGCTATTCCTGTTCATCTTCCGCAGAAATTGCAAACTGGGCCAAACAGGAGGTTAAAGGGACTGACTTTCCAAGTGGGGAGAGTGTTAGTAAAGCGTCTGGAATGTTGCACCCGAGTACCAGGGGAGGAAAACTGAGACATATTTGAACACGTCTCCCGATCACATGGTTGATCATACTTGGGTTCCACATGCATGTTTTAGCTGAAGGAAGAATACCTTAAACCTGTGTATTTGAAACCCGTGGAATGGGTACCATGCAATATGACTTCAAAGGGTCTTCATTTGCTCACCGAACCTCTCCAATCCTATCACTGCTGCGTTTATGCCCCTGTACACATGCTTGATTCTCTTTCGGAGACATAGCAATCCATAGGTTTTAAGATACTTACTAGTCAGGTACATTCTTAGGCGTTTAATATGCGGTGTTGAGTCCATTTCGTTGAGCAAGGAGTAGCTCTTGTCTATTCCACATTTGGCTTAACGAACTTTATCTGTGCTCATTTCAATCTCTGGTTTTATGCAGCACCCCAACTGACCTTTCCCCTTAAGCAAGCATAAGTTGGTTTTCTAAATTTGAGACCCTGTTCTGTTCTGTAATTCAGTTCCTGTGTAGCCAAGTTTACATTCCGTGTATTACTGATATCTTATGATGTTTCTTTTTCTGTGTGACTTATTTCAGTTAGAATCATCATACCTGAATCCACTCATTGTGCTGCTAAGGGCCTGATGACACAGATTTCATTGCTGAGTGATATTGCTTTGTAAGTAAATACCACAACTTCTTTATCCATTTTTCAATTTCTGCGATGTTGAACTTGTACTGTAAACGAGGTTCTTGTAAACAGAACCGTTCGAAACATTGGGGTGGCTGTGTCTTTTTTGATTTTAATTTCCCTAAGCTATAGGACCATAAGTGGAAGTGCCCTAGGTTCTGTTGCTTTGTTTTTTAGATGTTTCAGGAAACACCATACACTTCTCCCGAATGTCTGTTGGCAATTTACATCCCGCCCATCAGCATAACAAGGCTCCCAGTTCTCCATGGCCTGTCCTGCCTTTCTGGATTTTACACTTTTTTCAGATGGCCCTTTTGACCGGGGGGAAGTGAGACTTCATTGTAGTGCAGATTTCCTTTGCAAGCTTGCTTGGTTGGCCAAAAAGGGCGTATGCGTTTTTTCCTGAATATATTCAGGAAAAAACGCATACGCCCTTTTTGGCCAAGTGCATCATTGTGGACGTTCTGCCTCTTTTCCTGTGTTTTCAATGCAATTCCAGTCTACCTCCTGAAATCGGTATCCTGCAATTCTGCCCCGCTTTCAAGTCCTCTTGGCAGCCTTACTTCAGTCTATTTTTGGACGATAGCTGTCATTTATAACTCTGCAGGTTTGTGAATTACAGTGCCCCTGAGCTCCTTTCTTCAACTTGCTTTCTTGTGACCTGGCCGCAACACCGCAGGATGGCTTCAGGCCCTAATCTGGTTCTGGTACGGCACGATGAGCCTTTGGTTATTTCCTCTTCCTGGTGGGAAATGAGAGTTAAATTTGCCCGTCCAGACACCTCCAGCTAGTCTCTCATTGGTTCTCGCTATTCCTGTTCATCTTCCGCAGAAATTGCAAACTGGGCCAAACAGGAGGTTAAAGGCGCTGACTCTCCAAGTGGGGAGAGTGTTAGTAAAGCGTCTGGAATGTTGCACCCGAGTACCAGGGGAGGAAAACTGAGACATATTTGAACACGTCTCCCGTTCACATGGTTGATCATACTTGGGTTCCACATGCATGTTTTAGCTGAAGGAAGAATACCTTAAACCTGGAGAGTTAAGACCCGTGTAATGGGTACCATGCAATATGACTTCAAAGGGTCTTCATTTGCTCACCGAACCTCTCCAATCCTATCACTGCTGCGTTTATGCCCCTGTACACATGCTTGATTCTCTTTCGGAGACATAGCAATCCATAGGTTTTAAGATACTTACTAGTCAGGTACATTCTTAGGCGTTTAATATGCGGTGTTGAGTCCATTTCGTTGAGCAAGGAGTAGCTCTTGTCTATTCCATATTTGACTTAAGGAACTTTATCTGTGCTCATTTCAATCTCTGGTTTTATGCAGCACCCCAACTCACCTTTACCCTTAAGCAAGCATAAGTTGGTTTTCTAAATTTGAGACCCTGTTCTGTTCTGTAATTCAGTTCCTGTGTAGCCAAGTTTACATTCCGTGTATTACTGATATCTTATGATGTTTCTTTTTCTGCGTGACTTATTTCAGTTAGAATCATCATACCTGAATCCACTCATTGTGCTGCTAAGGGCCTGATGACACAGATTTCATTGCTGAGTGATATTGCTTTGTAAGTAAATACCACAACTTCTTTATCCATTTTTCACTTTCTGCGATGTTGAACTTGTACTGTAAACGAGGTTCTTGTAAACAGAGCTGTCCCAAACTTTGGGGTGGCTGTGTCTTTTTGATTTTAATTTCCCTAAGCTATAGGACCATAAGTGGAAGTGCCCTAGGTTCTGTTGCTTTGTTTTTTAGATGTTTCAGGAAACACCATACACTTCTCCCGAGTGGTTGTTGGCAATTTACATCCCGCCCATCAGCATAACAAGGCTCCCAGTTCTCCATGGCCTGTCCTGCCTTTCTGGATTTTACACTTTTTTCAGATGGCCCTTTTGACCGGGGGGAAGTGAGACTTCATTGTAGTGCAGATTTCCTTTGCAAGCTTGCTTGGTTGGCCAAAAAGGGCGTATGCGTTTTTTCCTGAATATATTCAGGAAAAAACGCATACGCCCTTTTTGGCCAAGTGCATCATTGTGGACGTTCTGCCTCTTTTCCTATGCTTTCAATACAATTCCAGTCTACCTCCTGAAATCGGTTTCCTGCAATTCTGCCCCGCTTTCAAGTCCTCTTGGCAGCCTTACTTCAGTCTATTTTTCGACGATAGCTGTCATTTATAACTCTGCAGGTTTGTGAATTACAGTGCCCCTGAGCTCCTTTCTTCAACTCGTTTTCTTGTGACCTGGCCGCAACACCGCAGGATGTCTTCAGGCCCTAATCTGGTTCCGGCACGGCATGCTGAGCCTTTGGTTATTTCCTCTTCCTGGTGGGAAATGAGAGTTAAATTTGCCCGTCCAGACACCTCCAGCTAGTCTCTCATTGGTTCTCGCTATTCCTGTTCATCTTCCGCAGAAATTGCAAACTGGGCCAAACAGGAGGTTAAAGGCCCTGAGTTTCCAAGTGGGGAGAGTGTTAGTAAAGCGTCTGGAATGTTGCACCCGAGTACCAGGGGAGGAAAACTGAGACATATTTGAACACGTCTCCCGATCACATGGTTGATCATACTTGGGTTCCACATGCATGTTTTAGCTGAAGGAAGAATACCTTAAACCTGTGTATTTGAAACCCGTAGAATGGGTACCATGCAATATGACTTCAAAGGGTCTTCATTTGCTCACCGAACCTCTCCAATCCTATCACTGCTGCGTTTATGCCCCTGTACACATGCTTGATTCTCTTTCGGAGACATAGCAATCCATAGGTTTTAAGATACTTACTAGTCAGGTACATTCTTAGGCGTTTAATATGCGGTGTTGAGTCCATTTCGTTGAGCAAGGAGTAGCTCTTGTCTATTCCATATTTGGCTTAAGGAACTTTATCTGTGCTCATTTCAATCTCTGGTTTTATGCAGCACCCCAACTCACCTTTCCCCTTAAGCAAGCATAAGTTGGTTTTCTAAATTTGAGACCCTGTTCTGTTCTGTAATTCAGTTCCTGTGTAGCCAAGTTTACATTCCGTGTATTACTGATATCTTATGATGTTTCTTTTTCTGTGTGACTTATTTCAGTTAGAATCATCATACCTGAATCCACTCATTGTGCTGCTAAGGGCCTGATGACACAGATTTCATTGCTGAGTGATATTGCTTTGTAAGTAAATACCACAACTTCTTTATCCATTTTTCAATTTCTGCGATGTTGAACTTGTACTGTAAACGAGGTTCTTGTAAACAGAGCCGTTCGAAACTTTGGGGTGGCTGTGTCTTTTTGATTTTAAATTCCCTAAGCTATAGGACCATAAGTGGAAGTGCCCTAGGCTCTGTTGCTTTGTTTTTTAGATGTTTCAGGAAACACCATACACTTCTCCCGAGTGTTTGTTGGCAATTTACATCCCGCCCATCAGCATAACAAGGCTCCCAGTTCTCCATGGCGTGTCCTGCCTTTCTGGATTTTACACTTTTTTCAGATGGCCCTTTTGACCGGGGGGAAGTGAGACTTCATTGTAGTGCAGATTTCCTTTGCAAGCTTGCTTGGTTGGCCAAAAAGGGCGTATGCGTTTTTTCCTGAATATATTCAGGAAAAAACGCATACGCCCTTTTTGGCCACGTGCATCATTGTGGACGTTCTGCCTCTTTTCCTATGCTTTCAATGCAATTCCAGTCTACCTCCTGAAATCGGTTTCCTGCAATTCTGCCCCGCTTTCAAGTCCTCTTGGCAGCCTTACTTCAGTCTATTTTTGGACGATAGCTGTCATTTATAACTCTGCAGGTTTGTGAATTACAGTGCCCCTGAGCTCCTTTCTTCAACTCGCTTTCTTTTGAGCTGGCCGCAACACCGCAGGATGGCTTCAGGCCCTAATATGGTTCCGGCACGGCACGCTGAGCCTTTGGTTATTTCCTCTTCCTGGTGGGAAATGAGAGTTAAATTTGCCCGTCCAGAAACCTCCAGCTAGTCTCTCATTGGTTCTCACTATTCCTGTTCATCTTCCGCAGAATTTGCAAACTGGGCCAAACAGGAGGTTAAAGGCGCTGACTCTCCAAGTGGGGAGAGTGTTAGTAAAGCGTCTGGAATGTTGCACCCGAGTACCAGGGGAGGAAAACTGAGACATATTTGAACACGTCTCCCGTTAACATGGTTGATCATACTTGGGTTCCACATGCATGTTTTAGCTGAAGGAAGAATACCTAAAACCTGGGTAGTTGAAACCCGTGGAATGGGTACCATGCAATATGACTTCAAAGGGTCTTCATTTGCTCACCGAACCTCTCCAATCCTATCACTGCTGCGTTTATGCCCCTGTACACATGCTTGATTCTCTTTCGGAGACATAGCAATCCATAGGTTTTAAGATACTTACTAGTCAGGTACATTCTTAGGCGTTTAATATGCGGTGTTGAGTCCATTTCGTTGAGCAAGGAGTAGCTCTTGTCTATTCCATATTTGGCTTAAGGAACTTTATCTGTGCTCATTTCAATCTCTGGTTTTATGCAGCACCCCAACTCACCTTTCCCCTTAAGCAAGCATAAGTTGGTTTTCTAAATTTGAGACCCTGTTCTGTTCTGTAATTCAGTTCCTGTGTAGCCAAGTTTACATTCCGTGTATTACTGATATCTTATGATGTTTCTTTTTCTGTGTGACTTATTTCAGTTAGAATCATCATACCTGAATCCACTCATTGTGCTGCTAAGGGCCTGATGACACAGATTTCATTGCTGAGTGATATTGCTTTGTAAGTAAATACCACAACTTCTTTATCCATTTTTCAATTTCTGCGATGTTGAACTTGTACTGTAAACGAGGTTCTTGTAAACAGAGCCGTTCCAAACTTTGGGGTGGCTGTGTCTTTTTGATTTTAAATTCCCTAAGCTATAGGACCATAAGTGGAAGTGCCCTAGGCTCTGTTGCTTTGTTTTTTAGATGTTTCAGGAAACACCATACACTTCTCCCGAGTGGTTGTTGGCAATTTACATCCCGCCCATCAGCATAACAAGGCTCCCAGTTCTCCATGGCCTGTCCTGCCTTTCTGGATTTTACACTTTTTTCAGATGGCCCTTTTGACCGGGGGGAAGTGAGACTTCATTGTAGTGCTGATTTCCTTTGCAAGCTTGCTTGGTTGGCCAAAAAGGGCGTATGCGTTTTTTCCTGAATATATTCAGGAAAAAACGCATACGCCCTTTTTGTCCAAGTGCATCATTGTGGACGTTCTGCCTCTTTTCCTATGCTTGCAATGCAATTCCAGTCTACCTCCTGAAATCGGTTTCCTGCAATTCTGCCCCGCTTTCAAGTCCTCTTGGCAGCCTTACTTCAGTCTATTTTTGGACAATAGCTGTCATTTATAACTCTGCAGGTTTGTGAATTACAGTGCCCCTGAGCTCCTTTCTTCAACTCGCTTTCTTGTGACCTGGCCGCAACACCACAGGATGGCTTCAGGCCCTAATCTGGTTCTGGCACGGCACGCTGAGCCTTTGGTTAATTCCTCTTCCTGGTGGGAAATGAGAGTTAAATTTGCCCATCCAGACACCTCCAGCTAGTCTCTCATTGGTTCTCGCTATTCCTGTTCATCTTCCACAGAAATTGCAAACTGGGCCAAACAGGAGGTTAAAGGGACTGACTCTCCAAGTGGGGAGAGTGTTAGTAAAGCGTCTGGAATGTTGCACCCGAGTACCAGGGTACGAAAACTGAGACATATTTGAAAATGTCTCCCGATCACATGGTTGATCATACTCTAGGTCCCACATGCATGTTTTAGCTGAAGGAAGAATACCTTAAACCTGGGTAGTTGAAACCCGTGGAATGGGTACCATGCAATATGACTTCAAAGGGTCTTCATTTGCTCACCGAACCTCTCCAATCCTATCACTGCTGCGTTTATGCCCCTGTACACATGCTTGATTCTCTTTCGGAGACATAGCAATCCATAGGTTTTAAGATACTTACTAGTCAGGTACATTCTTAGGCATTTAATATGCGGTGTTGAGTCCATTTCGTTGAGCAAGGAGTAGCTCTTGTCTATTCCATATTTGGCTTAAGGAACTTTATCTGTGCTCATTTCAATCTCTGGTTTTATGCAGCACCCCAACTCACCTTTACCCTTAAGCAAGCATAAGTTGGTTGTCTAAATTTGAGACCCTGTTCTGTTCTGTAATTCAGTTCCTGTGTAGCCAAGTTTACATTCCGTGTATTAGTGATATCTTATGATGTTTCTTTTTCTGTGTGACTTATTTCAGTTAGAATCATCGTACCTGAATCCACTCATTATGCTGCTACGGGCCTGATGACATAGATTTCATTGCTGAGTGATACTGCATTGTACGTAAGTACCACAAGTTCTTTATCCATTTTTCACTTTCTGCGATGTTGAACTTGTACTGTAAACGAGGTTCTTGTAAACAGAGCCGTTCCAAACTTTGGGGTGGCTGTGTCTTTTTGAATTTAATTTCCCTAAGCTATAGGACCATAAGTGGAAGTGCCCTAGGCTCTGTTGCTTTGTTTTTTAGATGTTTCAGGAAACACCATACACTTCTCCCAAGTGGTTGTTGGCAATTTACATCCCGCCCATCAGCATAACAAGGCTCCCAGTTCTCCATGGCCTGTCCTGCCTTTCTGGATTTTACACTTTTTTCAGATGGCCCTTTTGACCGGGGGGAAGTGAGACTTCATTGTAGTGCAGATTTCCTTTGCAAGCTTGCTTGGTTGGCCAAAAAGGGCGTATGCGTTTTTTCCTGAATATATTCAGGAAAAAACGCATACGCCCTTTTTGGCCAAGTGCATCATTGTGGACGTTCTGCCTCTTTTCCTATGGTTTCAATGCAATTCCAGTCTACTTCCTGAAATCGGTTTCCTGCAATTCTGCCCCGCTTTCAAGTCCTCTTGGCAGCCTTACTTCAGTCTATTTTTGGACGATAGCTGTCATTTATAACTCTGCAGGTTTGTGAATTACAGTGCCCCTGAGCTCCTTTCTTCAACTCGCTTTCTTGTGACCTGGCCGCAACACCGCAGGATGTCTTCAGGCCCTAATCTGGTTCCGGCACAGCATGCTGAGCCTTTGGTTATTTCCTCTTCCTGGTGGGAAATGAGAGTTAAATTTGCCCGTCCAGACACCTCCAGCTAGTCTCTCATTGGTTCTCGCTATTCCTGTTCATCTTCCGCAGAAATTGCAAACTGGGCCAAACAGGAGGTTAAAGGCGCTGACTTTCCAAGTGGGGAGAGTGTTAGTAAAGCGTCTGGAATGTTGCACCCGAGTACCAGGGGAGGAAAACTGAGACATATTTGAACACGTCTCCCGTTCACATGGTTGATCATACTTGGGTTCCACATGCATGTTTTAGCTGATGGAAGAATACCTTAAACCTGTGTATTTGAAACCCGTGGAATGGGTACCATGCAATATGACTTCAAAGGGTGTTCATTTGCTCACCGAACCTCTCCAATCCTATCACTGCTGCGTTTATACCCCTGTACACATGCTTGATTCTCTTTCGGAGACATAGCAATCCATAGGTTTTAAGATACTTACTAGTCAGGTACATTCTTAGGCGTTTAATATGGGGTGTTGAGTCCATTTCGCTGAGCAAGAGTAGCTCTTGTCTATTCCATATTTGGCTTAAGGAACTTTATCTGTGCTCATTTCAATCTCTGGTTTTATGCAGCACCCCAACTCACCTTTACCCTTAAGCAAGCATAAGTTGGTTTTCTAAATTTGAGACCCTGTTCTGTTCTGTAATTCAGTTCCTGTGTAGCCAAGTTTACATTCCGTGTATTACTGATATCTTATGATGTTTCTTTTTCTGCGTGACTTATTTCAGTTAGAATCATCATACCTGAATCCACTCATTGTGCTGCTAAGGGCCTGATGACACAGATTTCATTGCTGAGTGATATTGCTTTGTAAGTAAATACCACAACTTTTTTATCCATTTTTCACTTTCTGCGATGTTGAACTTGTGTTTTAAACGAGGTTCTTGTAAACAGAGCCGTTCCAAACTTTGGGGTGGCTGTGTCTTTTTGATTTTAAATTCCCTAAGCTATAGGACCATAAGTGGAAGTGCCCTAGGCTCTGTTGCTTTGTTTTTTAGATGTTTCAGGAAACACCATACACTTCTCCCGAGTGGTTGTTCGCAACTTACATCCCGCCCTTCAGCATAACAAGGCTCCCAGTTCTCCATGGACTGTCCTGCCTTTCTGGATTTTACACTTTTTTCAGATGGCCCTTTTGACCTGGGGGAAGTGAGACTTCATTGTAGTGCAGATTTCCTTTGCAAGCTTGCTTGGTTGGCCAAAAAGGGCGTATGCGTTTTTTCCTGAATATATTAAGGAAAAAACGCATACGCCCTTTTTGTCCAAGTGCATCATTGTGGACGTTCTGCCTCTTTTCCTATGCTTTCAATGCAATTCCAGTCTACCTCCTGAAATCGGTTTCCTGCAATTCTGCCCCGCTTTCAAGTCCTCTTGGCAGCCTTACTTCAGTCTATTTTTGGACGATAGCTGTCATTTATAAGTCTGCAGGATTGTGAATTACAGTGCCCCTGAGCTCCTTTGTTCAACTCGCTTTCTTGTGAGCTAGCTGCAACACCGCATGATGGCTTCAGGCCCTAATCTGGTTCCGGTACGGCATGCTGAGCCTTTGGTTATTTCCTCTTCCTGGTGGGAAATGAGAGTTAAATTTCCCCGTCCAGACACCTCCAGGTAGTCTCTCATTGGTTCTCGCTATTCCTGTTCATCTTCCGCAGAAATTGCAAACTGGGCCAAACAGGAGGTTAAAGGCGCTGACTCTCCAAGTGGGGAGAGTGTTAGTAAAGCGTCTGGAATGTTGCACCCGAGTACCAGGGGAGGAAAACTGAGACATATTTGAACACGTCTCCCGATCACACGGTTGATCATACTCTGGGTTCCACATGCATGTTTTAGCTGAAGGAAGAATACCTAAAACCTGGGTAGTTGAAACCCGTGGAATGGGTACCATGCAATATGACTTCAAAGGGTCTTCATTTGCTCACCAAACCTCTCCAATCCTATCACTGCTGCGTTTATACCCCTGTACACATGCTTGATTCTCTTTCGGAGACATAGCAATCTATAGGTTTTAAGATACTTACTAGTCAGTTACATTCTTAGGCGTTTAATATGCGGTGTTGAGTCCATTTCGTTGAGCAAGGAGTAGCTCTTGTCTATTCCATATTTGGCTTAAGGAACTTTATCTGTGCTCATTTCAATCTCTGGTTTTATGCAGCACCCCAACTCACCTTTCCCCTTAAGCAAGCATAAGTTGGTTTTCTAAATTTGAGACCCTGTTCTGTTCTGTAATTCAGTTCCTGTGTAGCCAAGTTTACATTCCGTGTATTACTGATATCTTATGATGTTTCTTTTTCTGTGTGACTTATTTCAGTTAGAATCATCATACCTGAATCCACTCATTGTGCTGCTAAGTGCCTGATGACACAGATTTCATTGCTGAGTGATATTGCTTTGTAAGTAAATACCACAACTTCTTTATCCATTTTTCACTTTCTGCGATGTTGAACTTGTACTGTAAACGAGGTTCTTGTAAACAGAGCCGTTCCAAACTTTGGGGTGGCTGTGTCTTTTTGATTTTAATTTCCCTAAGCTATAGGACCATAAGTGGAAGTGCCCTAGGTTCTGTTGCTTTGTTTGTTAGATGTTTCAGGAAACACCATACACTTCTCCCGAGTGGTTGTTGGCAATTTACATCCCGCCCATCAGCATAACAAGGCTCCCAGTTCTCCATGGCCTGTCCTGCCTTTCTGGATTTTACACTTTTTTCAGATAGCCCTTTTGACCGGGGGGAAGTGAGACTTCATTGTAGTGCAGATTTCCTTTGCAAGCTTGCTTGGTTGGCCAAAAAGGGCGTATGCGTTTTTTCCTGAATATATTCAGGAAAAAACGCATATGCCCTTTTTGGCCAAGTGCATCATTGTGGACGTTCTGCCTCTTTTCCTATGCTTTCAATGCAATTCCAGTCTACCTCCTGAAATCGGTTTCCTGCAATTCTGCCCCGCTTTCAAGTCCTCTTGGCAGCCTTACTTCAGTCTATTTTTGGACGATAGCTGTCATTTATAACTCTGCAGGTTTGTGAATTACAGTGCCCCTGAGCTCCTTTCTTCAACTCGCTTTCTTGTGAGCTGACCGAAATACCCAGGATGGCTTCAGGCCCTAATCTGGTTCCGGCACGGCACGCTGAGCCTTTGGTTAATTCCTCTTCCTGGTGGGAAATGAGAGTTAAATTTGCCCGTCCAGACACCTCCAGCTAGTCTCTCATTGGTTCTCGCTATTCCTGTTCATCTTCCGCAGAAATTGCAAACTGGGCCAAACAGGAGGTTAAAGGGACTGACTCTCCAAGTGGGGAGAGTGTTAGTAAAGCGTCTGGAATGTTGCACCCGAGTTCCAGGGTACGAAAACTGAGACATATTTGAACACGTCTCCCGATCACATGGTTGATCATACTCTAGGTTCCACATGCATGTTTTAGCTGAAGGAAGAATACCTTAAACCTGGGTAGTTGAAACCCGTGGAATGGGTACCATGCAATATGACTTCAAAGGGTCTTCATTTGCTCACCGAACCTCTCCAATCCTATCACTGCTGCGTTTATGCCCCTGTACACATGCTTGATTCTCTTTCGGAGACATAGCAATCCATAGGTTTTAAGATACTTACTAGTCAGGTACATTCTTAGGCGTTTAATATGCGGTGTTGAGTCCATTTCGTTGAGCAAGGAGTAGCTCTTGTCTATTCCATATTTGGCTTAAGGAACTTTATCTGTGCTCATTTCAATCTCTGGTTTTATGCAGCACCCCAACTCACCTTTCCCCTTAAGCAAGCATAAGTTGGTTTTCTAAATTTGAGACCCTGTTCTGTTCTGTAATTCAGTTCCTGTGTAGCCAAGTTTACATTCCGTGTATTACTGATATCTTATGATGTTTCTTTTTCTGTGTGACTTATTTCAGTTAGAATCATCATACCTGAATCCACTCATTGTGCTGCTAAGGGCCTGATGACATAGATTTCATTGCTGAGTGATATTGCTTTGTAAGTAAATACCACAACTTTTTTATCCATTTTTCACATTCTGCAATGTTGAACTTGTACTGTAAATGAGGTTCTTGTAAACAGAGCCGTTCCAAACTTTGGGGTGGCTTTGTCTTTTTGATTTTAATTTCCCTAAGCTATAGGACCATAAGTGGAAGTGCCCTAGGCTCTGTTGCTTTGTTTTTTAGATGTTTCAGGAAACACCATACACTTCTCCCTAGTGGTTGTTGGCAATTTACATCCCGCCCTTCAGCATAACAAGGCTCCCAGTTCTCCATGGCCTGTCCTGCCTTTCTGGATTTTACACTTTTTTCAGATGGCCCTTTTGACCGGGGGAAATGAGACTTCATTGTAGTGCAGATTTCCTTTGCAAGCTTGCTTGGTTGGCCAAAAAGGGCGTATGCGTTTTTTCCTGAATATATTAAGGAAAAAACGCATACGCCCTTTTTGGCCAAGTGCATCATTGTGGACGTTCTGCCTCTTTTCCTATGCTTTCAATGCAATTCCAGTCTACCTCCTGAAATCGGTTTCCTGCAATTCTGCCCCGCTTTCAAGTCCTCTTGGCAGCCTTACTTCAGTCTATTTTTGGACGATAGCTGTCATTTATAACTCTGCAGGTTTGTGAATTACAGTGCCCCTGAGCTCCTTTCTTCAACTTGCTTTCTTGTGACCTGGCTGCAACACCACAGGATGGCTTCAGGCCCTAATCTGGTTCCGGCATGGCACGCTGAGCCTTTGGTTAATTCCTCTTCCTGGTGGGAAATGAGAGTTAAATTTGCCCATCCAGACACCTCCAGCTAGCCTCTCATTGGTTCTCGCTATTCCTGTTCATCTTCCGCAGAAATTGCAAACTGGGCCAAACAGGAGGTTAAAGGGACTGACTCTCCAAGTCGGGAGAGTGTTAGTAAAGTGTCTGGAATGTTGCACCCGAGTACCAGGGTACGAAAACTGAGACATATTTGAACACGTCTCCCGATCACATGGTTGATCATACTCTAGGTTCCACATGCATGTTTTAGCTGAAGGAAGAATACCTTAAACCTGGGTAGTTGAAACCCGTGGAATGGGTACCATGCAATATGACTTCAAAGGGTCTTCATTTGCTCACCGAACCTCTCCAATCCTATCACTGCTGCGTTTATGCCCCTGTACACATGCTTGATTCTCTTTCGGAGACATAGCAATCCATAGGTTTTAAGATACTTACTAGTCAGGTACATTCTTAGGCGTTTAATATGGGGTGTTGAGTCCACTTCGTTGAGCAAGGAGTAGCTCTTGTCTATTCCATATTTGGCTTAAGGAACTTTATCTGTGCTCATTTCAATCTCTGGTTTTATGCAGCACCCCAACTCACCTTTACCCTTAAGCAAGCATAAGTTGGTTTTCTAAATTTGAGACCCTGTTCTGTTCTGTAATTCAGTTCCTGTGTAGCCAAGTTTACATTCCGTGTATTACTGATATCTTATGATGTTTCTTTTTCTGTGTGACTTATTTCAGTTAGAATCATCATACCTGAATCCACTCATTGTGCTGCTAAGGGCCTGATGACACAGATTTCATTGCTGAGTGATATTGCTTTGTAAGTAAATACCACAACTTCTTTATCCATTTTTCACTTTCTGCGATGTTGAACTTGTACTGTAAACGAGGTTCTTGTAAACAGAGCCATCCCAAACTTTGGGGTGGCTGTGTCTTTTTGATTTTATTTTCCCTAAGCTATAGGACCATAAGTGGAAGTGCCCTAGGTTCTGTTGCTTTGTTTTTTAGATGTTTCAGGAAACACCATACACTTCTCCCGAGTGGTTGTTGGCAATTTACATCCCGCCCATCAGCATAACAAGGCTCCCAGTTCTCCATGGCCTGTCCTGCCTTTCTGGATTTTACACTTTTTTCAGATGGCCCTTTTGACCGGGGGGAAGTGAGACTTCATTGTAGTGCAGATTTCCTTTGCAAGCTTGCTTGGTTGGCCAAAAAGGGCGTATGCATTTTTTCCTGAATATATTCAGGAAAAAACGCATACGCCCTTTTTGGCCAAGTGCATCATTGTGGACGTTCTGCCTCTTTTCCTATGGTTTCAATGCAATTCCAGTCTACTTCCTGAAATCGGTTTCCTGCAATTCTGCCCCGCTTTCAAGTCCTCTTGGCAGCCTTACTTCAGTCTATTTTTGGACGATAGCTGTCATTTATAACTCTGCAGGTTTGTGAATTACAGTGCCCCTGAGCTCCTTTCTTCAACTCGCTTTCTTGTGACCTGGCCGCAACACCGCAGGATGTCTTCAGGCCCTAATCTGGTTCCGGCACAGCATGCTGAGCCTTTGGTTATTTCCTCTTCCTGGTGGGAAATGAGAGTTAAATTTGCCCGTCCAGACACCTCCAGCTAGTCTCTCATTGGTTCTCGCTATTCCTGTTCATCTTCCGCAGAAATTGCAAACTGGGCCAAACAGGAGGTTAAAGGCGCTGACTTTCCAAGTGGGGAGAGTGTTAGTAAAGCGTCTGGAATGTTGCACCCGAGTACCAGGGGAGGAAAACTGAGACATATTTGAACACGTCTCCCGTTCACATGGTTGATCATACTTGGGTTCCACATGCATGTTTTAGCTGATGGAAGAATACCTTAAACCTGTGTATTTGAAACCCGTGGAATGGGTACCATGCAATATGACTTCAAAGGGTGTTCATTTGCTCACCGAACCTCTCCAATCCTATCACTGCTGCGTTTATACCCCTGTACACATGCTTGATTCTCTTTCGGAGACATAGCAATCCATAGGTTTTAAGATACTTACTAGTCAGGTACATTCTTAGGCGTTTAATATGGGGTGTTGAGTCCATTTCGCTGAGCAAGAGTAGCTCTTGTCTATTCCATATTTGGCTTAAGGAACTTTATCTGTGCTCATTTCAATCTCTGGTTTTATGCAGCACCCCAACTCACCTTTACCCTTAAGCAAGCATAAGTTGGTTTTCTAAATTTGAGACCCTGTTCTGTTCTGTAATTCAGTTCCTGTGTAGCCAAGTTTACATTCCGTGTATTACTGATATCTTATGATGTTTCTTTTTCTGCGTGACTTATTTCAGTTAGAATCATCATACCTGAATCCACTCATTGTGCTGCTAAGGGCCTGATGACACAGATTTCATTGCTGAGTGATATTGCTTTGTAAGTAAATACCACAACTTTTTTATCCATTTTTCACTTTCTGCGATGTTGAACTTGTGTTTTAAACGAGGTTCTTGTAAACAGAGCCGTTCCAAACTTTGGGGTGGCTGTGTCTTTTTGATTTTAAATTCCCTAAGCTATAGGACCATAAGTGGAAGTGCCCTAGGCTCTGTTGCTTTGTTTTTTAGATGTTTCAGGAAACACCATACACTTCTCCCGAGTGGTTGTTCGCAACTTACATCCCGCCCTTCAGCATAACAAGGCTCCCAGTTCTCCATGGACTGTCCTGCCTTTCTGGATTTTACACTTTTTTCAGATGGCCCTTTTGACCTGGGGGAAGTGAGACTTCATTGTAGTGCAGATTTCCTTTGCAAGCTTGCTTGGTTGGCCAAAAAGGGCGTATGCGTTTTTTCCTGAATATATTAAGGAAAAAACGCATACGCCCTTTTTGTCCAAGTGCATCATTGTGGACGTTCTGCCTCTTTTCCTATGCTTTCAATGCAATTCCAGTCTACCTCCTGAAATCGGTTTCCTGCAATTCTGCCCCGCTTTCAAGTCCTCTTGGCAGCCTTACTTCAGTCTATTTTTGGACGATAGCTGTCATTTATAAGTCTGCAGGATTGTGAATTACAGTGCCCCTGAGCTCCTTTGTTCAACTCGCTTTCTTGTGAGCTAGCTGCAACACCGCATGATGGCTTCAGGCCCTAATCTGGTTCCGGTACGGCATGCTGAGCCTTTGGTTATTTCCTCTTCCTGGTGGGAAATGAGAGTTAAATTTCCCCGTCCAGACACCTCCAGGTAGTCTCTCATTGGTTCTCGCTATTCCTGTTCATCTTCCGCAGAAATTGCAAACTGGGCCAAACAGGAGGTTAAAGGCGCTGACTCTCCAAGTGGGGAGAGTGTTAGTAAAGCGTCTGGAATGTTGCACCCGAGTACCAGGGGAGGAAAACTGAGACATATTTGAACACGTCTCCCGATGACACGGTTGATCATACTCTGGGTTCCACATGCATGTTTTAGCTGAAGGAAGAATACCTAAAACCTGGGTAGTTGAAACCCGTGGAATGGGTACCATGCAATATGACTTCAAAGGGTCTTCATTTGCTCACCGAACCTCTCCAATCCTATCACTGCTGCGTTTATACCCCTGTACACATGCTTGATTCTCTTTCGGAGACATAGCAATCTATAGGTTTTAAGATACTTACTAGTCAGTTACATTCTTAGGCGTTTAATATGCGGTGTTGAGTCCATTTCGTTGAGCAAGGAGTAGCTCTTGTCTATTCCATATTTGGCTTAAGGAACTTTATCTGTGCTCATTTCAATCTCTGGTTTTATGCAGCACCCCAACTCACCTTTCCCCTTAAGCAAGCATAAGTTGGTTTTCTAAATTTGAGACCCTGTTCTGTTCTGTAATTCAGTTCCTGTGTAGCCAAGTTTACATTCCGTGTATTACTGATATCTTATGATGTTTCTTTTTCTGTGTGACTTATTTCAGTTAGAATCATCATACCTGAATCCACTCATTGTGCTGCTAAGTGCCTGATGACACAGATTTCATTGCTGAGTGATATTGCTTTGTAAGTAAATACCACAACTTCTTTATCCATTTTTCACTTTCTGCGATGTTGAACTTGTACTGTAAACGAGGTTCTTGTAAACAGAGCCGTTCCAAACTTTGGGGTGGCTGTGTCTTTTTGATTTTAATTTCCCTAAGCTATAGGACCATAAGTGGAAGTGCCCTAGGTTCTGTTGCTTTGTTTGTTAGATGTTTCAGGAAACACCATACACTTCTCCCGAGTGGTTGTTGGCAATTTACATCCCGCCCATCAGCATAACAAGGCTCCCAGTTCTCCATGGCCTGTCCTGCCTTTCTGGATTTTACACTTTTTTCAGATAGCCCTTTTGACCGGGGGGAAGTGAGACTTCATTGTAGTGCAGATTTCCTTTGCAAGCTTGCTTGGTTGGCCAAAAAGGGCGTATGCGTTTTTTCCTGAATATATTCAGGAAAAAACGCATACGCCCTTTTTGGCCAAGTGCATCATTGTGGACGTTCTGCCTCTTTTCCTATGCTTTCAATGCAATTCCAGTCTACCTCCTGAAATCGGTTTCCTGCAATTCTGCCCCGCTTTCAAGTCCTCTTGGCAGCCTTACTTCAGTCTATTTTTGGACGATAGCTGTCATTTATAACTCTGCAGGTTTGTGAATTACAGTGCCCCTGAGCTCCTTTCTTCAACTCGCTTTCTTGTGAGCTGACCGAAATACCCAGGATGGCTTCAGGCCCTAATCTGGTTCCGGCACGGCACGCTGAGCCTTTGGTTAATTCCTCTTCCTGGTGGGAAATGAGAGTTAAATTTGCCCGTCCAGACACCTCCAGCTAGTCTCTCATTGGTTCTCGCTATTCCTGTTCATCTTCCGCAGAAATTGCAAACTGGGCCAAACAGGAGGTTAAAGGGACTGACTCTCCAAGTGGGGAGAGTGTTAGTAAAGCGTCTGGAATGTTGCACCCGAGTTCCAGGGTACGAAAACTGAGACATATTTGAACACGTCTCCCGATCACATGGTTGATCATACTCTAGGTTCCACATGCATGTTTTAGCTGAAGGAAGAATACCTTAAACCTGGGTAGTTGAAACCCGTGGAATGGGTACCATGCAATATGACTTCAAAGGGTCTTCATTTGCTCACCGAACCTCTCCAATCCTATCACTGCTGCGTTTATGCCCCTGTACACATGCTTGATTCTCTTTCGGAGACATAGCAATCCATAGGTTTTAAGATACTTACTAGTCAGGTACATTCTTAGGCGTTTAATATGCGGTGTTGAGTCCATTTCGTTGAGCAAGGAGTAGCTCTTGTCTATTCCATATTTGGCTTAAGGAACTTTATCTGTGCTCATTTCAATCTCTGGTTTTATGCAGCACCCCAACTCACCTTTCCCCTTAAGCAAGCATAAGTTGGTTTTCTAAATTTGAGACCCTGTTCTGTTCTGTAATTCAGTTCCTGTGTAGCCAAGTTTACATTCCGTGTATTACTGATATCTTATGATGTTTCTTTTTCTGTGTGACTTATTTCAGTTAGAATCATCATACCTGAATCCACTCATTGTGCTGCTAAGGGCCTGATGACATAGATTTCATTGCTGAGTGATATTGCTTTGTAAGTAAATACCACAACTTTTTTATCCATTTTTCACATTCTGCAATGTTGAACTTGTACTGTAAATGAGGTTCTTGTAAACAGAGCCGTTCCAAACTTTGGGGTGGCTTTGTCTTTTTGATTTTAATTTCCCTAAGCTATAGGACCATAAGTGGAAGTGCCCTAGGCTCTGTTGCTTTGTTTTTTAGATGTTTCAGGAAACACCATACACTTCTCCCTAGTGGTTGTTGGCAATTTACATCCCGCCCTTCAGCATAACAAGGCTCCCAGTTCTCCATGGCCTGTCCTGCCTTTCTGGATTTTACACTTTTTTCAGATGGCCCTTTTGACCGGGGGAAATGAGACTTCATTGTAGTGCAGATTTCCTTTGCAAGCTTGCTTGGTTGGCCAAAAAGGGCGTATGCGTTTTTTCCTGAATATATTAAGGAAAAAACGCATACGCCCTTTTTGGCCAAGTGCATCATTGTGGACGTTCTGCCTCTTTTCCTATGCTTTCAATGCAATTCCAGTCTACCTCCTGAAATCGGTTTCCTGCAATTCTGCCCCGCTTTCAAGTCCTCTTGGCAGCCTTACTTCAGTCTATTTTTGGACGATAGCTGTCATTTATAACTCTGCAGGTTTGTGAATTACAGTGCCCCTGAGCTCCTTTCTTCAACTTGCTTTCTTGTGACCTGGCTGCAACACCACAGGATGGCTTCAGGCCCTAATCTGGTTCCGGCATGGCACGCTGAGCCTTTGGTTAATTCCTCTTCCTGGTGGGAAATGAGAGTTAAATTTGCCCATCCAGACACCTCCAGCTAGCCTCTCATTGGTTCTCGCTATTCCTGTTCATCTTCCGCAGAAATTGCAAACTGGGCCAAACAGGAGGTTAAAGGGACTGACTCTCCAAGTCGGGAGAGTGTTAGTAAAGTGTCTGGAATGTTGCACCCGAGTACCAGGGTACGAAAACTGAGACATATTTGAACACGTCTCCCGATCACATGGTTGATCATACTCTAGGTTCCACATGCATGTTTTAGCTGAAGGAAGAATACCTTAAACCTGGGTAGTTGAAACCCGTGGAATGGGTACCATGCAATATGACTTCAAAGGGTCTTCATTTGCTCACCGAACCTCTCCAATCCTATCACTGCTGCGTTTATGCCCCTGTACACATGCTTGATTCTCTTTCGGAGACATAGCAATCCATAGGTTTTAAGATACTTACTAGTCAGGTACATTCTTAGGCGTTTAATATGGGGTGTTGAGTCCACTTCGTTGAGCAAGGAGTAGCTCTTGTCTATTCCATATTTGGCTTAAGGAACTTTATCTGTGCTCATTTCAATCTCTGGTTTTATGCAGCACCCCAACTCACCTTTCCCCTTAAGCAAGCATAAGTTGGTTTTCTAAATTTGAGACCCTGTTCTGTTCTGTAATTCAGTTCCTGTGTAGCCAAGTTTACATTCCGTGTATTACTGATATCTTATGATGTTTCTTTTTCTGTGTGACTTATTTCAGTTAGAATCATCATACCTGAATCCACTCATTGTGCTGCTAAGGGCCTGATGACACAGATTTCATTGCTGAGTGATATTGCTTTGTAAGTAAATACCACAACTTCTTTATCCATTTTTCACTTTCTGCGATGTTGAACTTGTACTGTAAACGAGGTTCTTGTAAACAGAGCCATCCCAAACTTTGGGGTGGCTGTGTCTTTTTGATTTTATTTTCCCTAAGCTATAGGACCATAAGTGGAAGTGCCCTAGGTTCTGTTGCTTTGTTTTTTAGATGTTTCAGGAAACACCATACACTTCTCCCGAGTGGTTGTTGGCAATTTACATCCCGCCCATCAGCATAACAAGGCTCCCAGTTCTCCATGGCCTGTCCTGCCTTTCTGGATTTTACACTTTTTTCAGATGGCCCTTTTGACCGGGGGGAAGTGAGACTTCATTGTAGTGCAGATTTCCTTTGCAAGCTTGCTTGGTTGGCCAAAAAGGGCATATGCGTTTTTTCCTGAATATATTCAGGAAAAAACGCATACGCCCTTTTTGGCCAAGTGCATCATTGTGGACGTTCTGCCTCTTTTCCTATGCTTTCAATGCAATTCCAGTCTACCTCCTGAAATCGGTATCCTGCAATTCTGCCCCGCTTTCAAGTCCTCTTGGCAGCCTTACTTCAGTCTATTTTTGGACGATAGCTGTCATTTATAACTCTGCAGGTTTGTGAATTACAGTGCCCCTGAGCTCCTTTCTTCAACTTGCTTTCTTGTGACCTGGCCGCAACACCGCAGGATGGCTTCAGGCCCTAATCTGGTTCCGGCACGGCACGCTGAGCCTTTGGTTATTTCCTCTTCCTGGTGGGAAATGAGAGTTAAATTTGCCCGTCCAGACACCTCCAGCTAGTCTCTCATTGGTTCTCGCTATTCCTGTTCATCTTCCGCAGAATTTGCAAACTGGGCCAAACAGGAGGTTAAAGGCGCTGACTCTCCAAGTGGGGAGAGTGTTAGTAAAGCGTCTGGAATGTTGCACCCGAGTACCAGGGGAGGAAACCTGAGAGATATTTGAACACGTCTCCCGTTCACATGGTTGATCATACTTGGGTTCCACATGCATGTTTTAGCTGAAGGAAGAATACCTTAAACCTGGAGAGTTAAGACCCGTGTAATGGGTACCATGCAATATGACTTCAAAGGGTCTTCATTTGCTCACCGAACCTCTCCAATCCTATCACTGCTGCGTTTATGCCCCTGTACACATGCTTGATTCTCTTTCGGAGACATAGCGATCCATAGGTTTTAAGATACTTACTAGTCAGGTACATTCTTAGGCGTTTAATATGCGGTGTTGAGTCCATTTCGTTGAGCAAGGAGTAGCTCTTGTCTATTCCATATTTGACTTAAGGAACTTTATCTGTGCTCATTTCAATCTCTGGTTTTATGCAGCACCCCAACTCACCTTTACCCTTAAGCAAGCATAAGTTGGTTTTCTAAATTTGAGACCCTGTTCTGTTCTGTAATTCAGTTCCTGTGTAGCCAAGTTTACATTCCGTGTATTACTGATATCTTATGATGTTTCTTTTTCTGCGTGACTTATTTCAGTTAGAATCATCATACCTGAATCCACTCATTGTGCTGCTAAGGGCCTGATGACACAGATTTCATTGCTGAGTGATATTGCTTTGTAAGTAAATACCACAACTTCTTTATCCATTTTTCACTTTCTGCGATGTTGAACTTGTACTGTAAACGAGGTTCTTGTAAACAGAGCCGTTCCAAACTTTGGGGTGGCTGTGTCTTTTTGATTTTAATTTCCCTAAGCTATAGGACCATAAGTGGAAGTGCCCTAGGTTCTGTTGCTTTGTTTTTTAGATGTTTCAGGAAACACCATACACTTCTCCCGAGTGGTTGTTGGCAATTTACATCCCGCCCATCAGCATAACAAGGCTCCCAGTTCTCCATGGCCTGTCCTGCCTTTCTGGATTTTACACTTTTTTCAGATGGCCCTTTTGACCGGGGGGAAGTGAGACTTCATTGTAGTGCAGATTTCCTTTGCAAGCTTGCTTGGTTGGCCAAAAAGGGCGTATGCGTTTTTTCCTGAATATATTCAGGAAAAAACGCATACGCCCTTTTTGGCCAAGTGCATCATTGTGGACGTTCTGCCTCTTTTCCTATGCTTTCAATGCAATTCCAGTCTACCTCCTGAAATCGGTTTCCTGCAATTCTGCCCCGCTTTCAAGTCCTCTTGGCAGCCTTACTTCAGTCTATTTTTGGACGATAGCTGTCATTTATAACTCTGCAGGTTTGTGAATTACAGTGCCCCTGAGCTCCTTTCTTCAACTCACTTTCTTGTGAGCTGGCCGCAACACCGCAGGATGGCTTCAGGCCCTAATCTGGTTCCGGTACGGCACGCTGAGCCTTTGGTTATTTCCTCTTCCTGGTGGGAAATGAGAGTTAAATTTGCCCGTCCAGACACCTCCAGCTAGCCTCTCATTGGTTCTCGCTATTCCTGTTCATCTTTCGCAGAAATTGCAAACTGGGCCAAACAGGAGGTTAAAGGCGCTGACTCTCCAAGTGGGGAGAGTGTTAGTAAAGCGTCTGGAATGTTGCACCCGAGTACCAGGGTACGAAAACTGAGACATATTTGAACACGTCTCCCGATCACATGGTTGATCATACTCTGGGTTCCGCATGGATGTTTTAGCTGAAGGAAGAATACCTAAAACCTGGGTAGTTGAAACCCGTGGAATGGGTACCATGCAATGTGACTTCAAAGGGTCTTCATTTGCTCACCGAACCTCTCCAATCCTATCACTGCTGCGTTTATGCCCCTGTACACATGCTTGATTCTCTTTCGGAGACATAGCAATCCATAGGTTTTAAGATACTTACTAGTCAGGTACATTCTTAGGCGTTTAATATGCGGTGTTGAGTGCATTTCGTTGAGCAAGGAGTAGCTCTTGTCTATTCCATATTTGACTTAAGGAACTTTATCTGTGCTCATTTCAATCTCTTGTTTTATGTAGCACCCCAACTCACCTTTACCCTTAAGCAAGCATAAGTTGGTTTTCTAAATTTGAGACCCTGTTCTGTTCTGTAATTCAGTTCCTGTGTAGCCAAGTTTACATTCCGTGTATTACTGATATCTTATGATGTTTCTTTTTCTGTGTGACTTATTTCAGTTAGAATCATCATACCTGAATCCACTCATTGTGCTGCTAAGGGCCTGATGACACAGATTTCATTGCTGAGTGATATTGCTTTGTAAGTAAATACCACAACTTCTTTATCCATTTTTCACTTTCTGCGATGTTGAACTTGTACTGTAAACGAGGTTCTTGTAAACAGAGCCATTCCAAACTTTGGGGTGGCTGTGTCTTTTTGATTTTAATTTCCCTAAGCTATAGGACCATAAGTGGAAGTGCCCTAGGTTCTGTTGCTTTGTTTTTTAGATGTTTCAGGAAACACCATACACTTCTCCCGAGTGGTTGTTGGCAATTTACATCCCGCCCATCAGCATAACAAGGCTCCCAGTTCTCCATGGCCTGTCCTGCCTTTCTGGATTTTACACTTTTTTCAGATGGCCCTTTTGACCGGGGAGAAGTGAGACTTCATTGTAGTGCAGATTTTCTTTGCAAGCTTGCTTGGTTGGCCAAAAAGGGCGTATGCGTTTTTTCCTGAATATATTCAGGAAAAAACGCATACGCCCTTTTTGGCCAAGTGCATCATTGTGGACGTTCTGCCTCTTTTCCTATGCTTGCAATGCAATTCCAGTCTACCTCCTGAAATCGGTTTCCTGCAATTCTGCCCCGCTTTCAAGTCCTCTTGGCAGCCTTACTTCAGTCTATTTTTGGACGATAGCTGTCATTTATTACTCTGCAGGTTTGTTAATTACAGTGCCCCTGAGCTCCTTTCTTCAACTTGCTTTCTTGTGACCTGGCCGCAACACCACAGGATGGCTTCAGGCCCTAATCTGGTTCCGGCACGGCACGCTGAACCTTTGGTTAATTCCTCTTCCTGGTGGGAAATGAGAGTTAAATTTGCCCATCCAGACACCTCCAGCTAGCCTCTCATTGGTTCTCGCTATTCCTGTTCATCTTCCGCAGAAATTGCAAACTGGGCCAAACAGGAGGTTAAAGGGACTGACTCTCCAAGTCGGGAGAGTGTTAGTAAAGTGTCTGGAATGTTGCACCCGAGTACCAGGGTACGAAAACTGAGACATATTTGAACACGTCTCCCGATCACATGGTTGATCATACTCTAGGTTCCACATGCATGTTTTAGCTGAAGGAAGAATACCTTAAACCTGGGTAGTTGAAACCCGTGGAATGGGTACCATGCAATATGACTTCAAAGGGTCTTCATTTGCTCACCGAACCTCTCCAATCCTATCACTGCTGCGTTTATGCCCCTGTACACATGCTTGATTCTCTTTCAGAGACATAGCAATCCATAGGTTTTAAGATACTTACTAGTCAGGTACATTCTTAGGCGTTTAATATGGGGTGTTGAGTCCATTTCGTTGAGCAAGGAGTAGCTCTTGTCTATTCCATATTTGGCTTAAGGAACTTTATCTGTGCTCATTTCAATCTCTGGTTTTATGCAGCACCCCAACTCACCTTTACCCTTAAGCAAGAATAAGTTGGTTTTCTAAATTTGAGACCCTGTTCTGTTCTGTAATTCAGTTCCTGTGTAGCCAAGTTTACATTCCGTGTATTACTGATATCTTATGATGTTTCTTTTTCTGTGTGACTTATTTCAGTTAGAATCATCATACGTGAATCCACTCATTGTGCTGCTAAGGGCCTGATGACACAGATTTCATTCCTGAGTGATATTGCTTTGTAAGTAAATAACACAACTTCTTTATCCATTTTTCGCTTTCTGCGATGTTGAACTTGTACTGTAAACGAGGTTCTTGTAAACAGAGCCTTTCCAAACTTTGGGGTGGCTGTGTCTTTTTGATTTTAAATTCCCTAAGCTATAGGACCATAAGTGGAAGTGCCCTAGGCTCTGTTGCTTTGTTTTTTAGATGTTTCAGGAAACACCATACACTTCTCCCTAGTGGTTGTTGGCAATTTACATCCCGCCCATCAGCATAACAAGGCTCCCAGTTCTCCATGGCCTGTCCTGCCTTTCTGGATTTTACACTTTTTTCAGATGGCCCTTTTGACCGGGGGGAAGTGAGACTTCATTGTAGTGCAGATTTCCTTTGCAAGCTTGCTTGGTTGGCCAAAAGGGGCGTATGCGTTTTTCCTGAATATATTCAGGAAAAAACGCATACGCCCTTTTTGGCCAAGTGCATCATTGTGGACGTTCTGCCTCTTTTCCTATGCTTTCAATGCAATTCCAGTCTACCTCCTGAAATCGGTTTCCTGCAATGCTGCCCCGCTTTCAAATCCTCTTGGCAGCCTTACTTCAGTCTATTTTTGGACGATAGCTGTCATTTATAACTCTGCAGGTTTGTGAATTACAGTGCCCCTGAGCTCCTTTCTTCAACTCGCTTTCTTGTGACCTGGCCGCAACACCGCAGGATGGCTTCAGGCCCTAATCTGGTTCTGGCACGGCACGCTGAGCCTTTGGTTAATTCCTCTTCCTGGTGGGAAATGAGAGTTAAATTTGCCCGTCCAGACACCTCCAGCTAGTCTCTCATTGTTTCTCGCTATTACTATTCATCTTCCGCAGAAATTGCAAACTGGGCCAAACAGGAGGTTAAAGGGACTGACTCTCCAAGTCGGGAGAGTGTTAGTAAAGCGTCTGGAATGTTGCACCCGAGTACCAGGGTACGAAAACTGAGACATATTTGAACACGTCTCCCGATCACATGGTTGATCATACTCTGGGTTCCACATGCATGTTTTAGCTGAAGGAAGAATACCTTAAACCTGGGTAGTTGAAACCCGTGGAATGGGTACCATGCAATATGACTTCAATGGGTCTTCATTTCCTCACCAAACCTCTCCAATCCTATCACTGCTGCGTTTATGCCCCTGTACACACGCTTGATTCTCTTTCGGAGACATAGCAATCCATAGGTTTTAAGATACTTACTAGTCAGATACATTCTTAGGCGTTTAATATGCGGTGTTGAGTCCATTTCTTTGAGCAAGGAGTAGCTCTTGTCTATTCCATATTTGTCTTAAGGAACTTTATCTGTGCTCATTTCAATCTCTGTTTTTATGCAGCACCCCAACTCACCTTTACCCTTAAGCAAGCATAAGTTGGTTTTCTAAATTTGAGACCCTGTTCTGTTCTGTAATTCAGTTCCTGTGTAGCCAAGTTTACATTCCGTGTATTACTGATATCTTATGATGTTTCTTTTTCTGTGTGACTTATTTCAGTTAGAATCATCATACCTGAATCCACTCATTGTGCTGCTAAGGGCCTGATGACATAGATTTCATTGCTGAGTGATATTGCTTTGTAAGTGAATACCACAAATTCTTTATCCATTTTTCACTTTCTGCGATGTTGAACTTGTATTGTAAACGAGGTTCTTGTAAACAGAGGCGTCCCAAACTTTGGGGTGGCTGTGTCTTTTTGATTTTAATTTCCCTAAGCTATAGGACCATAAGTGGAAGTGCCCTAGGCTCTGTTGCTTTGTTTTTTAGATGTTTCAGGAAACACCATACACTTCTCCCAAGTGTCTGTTGGCAATTTACATCCAGCCCATCAGCATAACAAGGCCCCCAGTTCTCAATGGCCTGTCCTGCCTTTCTGGATTTTACACTTTTTTCAGATGGCCCTTTTGACCGGGGGGAAGTGAGACTTCATTGTAGTGCAGATTTCCTTTGCAAGCTTGCTTGGTTGGCCAAAAAGGGCGTATGCGTTTTTTCCTGAATATATTCAGGAAAAAACGCATACGCCCTTTTTGGCCAAGTGCATCATTGTGGACGTTCTGCCTCTTTTCCTATGCTTGCAATGCAATTCCAGTCTACCTCCTGAAATCGGTTTCCTGCAATTCTGCCCCGCTTTCAAGTCCTCTTGGCAGCCTTACTTCAGTCTATTTTTCGACGATAGCTGTCATTTATAACTCTGCAGGTTTGTGAATTACAGTGCCCCTGAGCTCCTTTCTTCAACTCGCTTTCTTGTTACCTGGCCGCAACACCGCAGGATGGCTTCAGGCCCTAATCTGGTTCCGGCCCGGCACGCTGAGCCTTTGGTTAATTCCTCTTCCTGGTGGGAAATGAGAGTTAAATTTGCCCGTTCAGACACCTCCAGCTAGCCTCTCATTGGTTCTCGCTATTCCTGTTCATCTTCCGCAGAAATTGCAAACTGGGCCAAACAGGAGGTTAAAGGGACTGACTCTCCAAGTCGGGAGAGTGTTAGTAAAGCGTCTGGAATGTTGCACCCGAGTACCAGGGGAGGATAACTGAGACATATTTGAACACGTCTCCCGTTCACATGGTTGATCATACTCTGGGTTCCACATGCATGTTTTAGCTGAAGGAAGAATACCTAAAACCTGGAGAGTTGAGACCCGTGTAATGGGTACCATGCAATATGACTTCAAAGGGTCTTCATTTGCTCACCGAACCTCTCCAATCCTATCAATGCTGCGTTTATGCCCCTGTACACACGCTTGATTCTCTTTTGGAGACATAGCAATCCATAGGTTTTAAGATACTTACTAGTCAGGTACATTCTTAGGCGTTTAATATGGGGTGTTGAGTCCATTTCGTTGAGCAAGGAGTAGCTCTTGTCTATTCCATATTTGGCTTAAGGAACTTTATCTGTGCTCATTTCAATCTCTGGTTTTATGCAGCACCCCAACTCACCTTTCCCCTTAAGCAAGCATAAGTTGGTTTTCTAAATTTGAGACCCTGTTCTGTTTTGGAATGCAGTTCCTGTGTAGTCAAGTTTACATTCCGTGTATTACTGATATCTTATGATGTTTCTTTTTCTGTGTGACTTATTTCAGTTAGAATCATCGTACCTGAATCCACTCATTATGCTGCTAAGGGCCTGATGACATAGATTTCATTGCTGAGTGATACTGCATTGTACGTAAGTACCTCAAGTTCTTTATCCATTTTTCACTTTCTGTGATATTGAACTTGTACGGTAAACGAGGTTCTTGTAAACGGAGGCGTCCCAAACTTTGGGGTGGCTGTGTCTTTTTGATTTTAATTTCCCTAAGCTATAGGACCATAAGTGGAAGTGCCCTAGGCTCTGTTGCTTTGTTTTTTAGATGTTTCAGGAAACACCATACACTTCTCCAGAGTGGCTGTTGGCAATTTACATCCCGCCCATCAGCATAAGAAGGCTCCCAGTTCTCCATGGCCTGTCGTGCCTTTATGGATTTTACACTTTTTTCAGATGGCCCTTTTGACCAGGTGGAAGTGAGACTTCATTGTAGTGCAGATTTCCTTTGCAAGCTTGCTTGGTTGGCCAAAAAGGGCGTATGCGTTTTTTCCTGAATATATTCAGGAAAAAACGCATACGCCCTTTTTGGCCAAGTGCATCATTGTGGACGTTCTGCCTCTTTTCCTATGCTTTCAATGCAATTTCAGTCTACCTCCTGAAATCGGTTTCCTGCAATTCTGCCCCGCTTTCAAGTCCTCTTGGCAGCCTTACTTCAGTATATTGTTGGACGATAGCTGTCATTTATAACTCTGCAGGTTTGTGAATTACAGTGCCCCTGAGCTCCTTTCTACAACTCGCTTTCTTGTGAGCTGGCCGCAACACCACAGGATGGCTTCAGGCCCTAATCTGGTTCCGGCATGGCACGCTGAGCCTTTGGTTAATTCCTCTCCTGGTGGGAAATGAGAGTTAAATTTGCCCGTCCAGACACCTCCAGCTAGTCTCCATTGGTTCTCGCTATTCCTGTTCATCTTCCGCAGAAATTGCAAACTGGGCCAAACAGGAGGTTAAAGGGACTGACTCTCCAAGTCGGGAGAGTGTTAGTAAAGCATCTGGAATGTTGCACCCGAGTACCAGGGTACGAAAACTGAGACATATTTGAACACGTCTCCCGATCACATGGTTGATCATACTTGGGTTCCACATGCATGTTTTAGCTGAAGGAAGAATACCTTAAACCTGGAGAGTTGAGACCCGTGTAATGGGTACCATGCAATATGACTCCAAAGGGTCTTCATTTGCTCACCGAACCTCTCCAATCCTATCACTGCTGCGTTTATGCCCCTGTACACATGCTTGATTCTCTTTTGGAGACATAGCAATCCATAGGTTTTAAGATACTTACAAGTCAGGTACATTCTTAGGCGTTTAATATGCGGTGTTGAGTCCATTTCGTTGAGCAAGGAGTAGCTCTTGTCTATTCCATATTTGGCTTAAGGAACTTTATCTGTGCTCATTTCAATCTCTGGTTTTATGCAGCACCCCAACTCACCTTTACCCTTAAGCAAGCATAAGTTGGTTTTCTAAATTTGAGACCCTGTTCTGTTCTGTAATTCAGTTCCTGTGTAGCCAAGTTTCCATTCCGTGTATTACTGATATCTTATGATGTTTCTTTTTCTGTGTGACTTATTTCAGTTAGAATCATCATACCTGAATCCACTCATTGTGCTGCTAAGGGCCTGGTGACATAGATTTCATTGCTGAGTGATATTGCTTTGTAAGTAAATACCGCAACTTCTTTATCCATTTTTCACTTTCTGCGATGTTGAACTTGTACTGTAAACGAGGTTCTTGTAAACAGAGCCGTTCCAAACTTTGGGGTGGCTGTGTCTTTTTGATTTTAATTTCCCTAAGCTATAGGACCATAAGTGGAAGTGCCCTAGGCTCTGTTGCTTTGTTTTTTAGATGTTTCAGGAAACACCATACACTTCTCCCGAGTGGTTGTTGGCAATTTACATCCCGCCCATCAGCATATCAAGGCTCCCAGTTCTCAATGGCCTGTTGCCTTTCTGGATTTTACACTTTTTTCAGATGGCCCTTTTGACCGGGGGGAAGTGAGACTTCATTGTAGTGCAGATTTCCTTTGCAAGCTTGCTTGGTTGGCCAAAAAGGGCGTATGCGTTTTTTCCTGAATATATTCAGGAGAAAACGCATACGCCCTTTTTGGCCAAGTGCATCATTGTGGACGTTCTGCCTCTTTTCCTATGCTTTCAATGCAATTCCAGTCTACCTCCTGAAATCGGTTTCCTGCAATTCTGCCCCGCTTTCAAGTCCTCTTGGCAGCCTTACTTCAGTCTATTTTTGGACGATAGCTGTCATTTATAACTCTGCAGGTTTGTGAATTACAGTGCCCCTGAGCTCCTTTCTTCAACTCGCTTTCTTGTGACCTGGCCGCAACACCGCAGGATGGCTTCAGGCCCTAATCTGGTTCCGGCCCAGCATGCTAAACCTTTGGTTAATTCCTCTTCCTGGTGGGAAATGAGAGTTAAATTTGCCCGTCCAGACACCTCCAGCTAGCCTCTCATTGGTTCTCGCTATTCCTGTTCATCTTCCGCAGAAATTGCAAACTGGGCCAAACAGGAGGTTAAAGGCGCTGACTCTCCAAGTGGGGAGAGTGTTAGTAAAGCGTCTGGAATGTTGCACCCGAGTACCAGGGGAGGAAAACTGAGACATATTTGAACACGTCTCCCGATCACATGGTTGATCATACTCTAGGTTCCACATGCATGTTTTAGCTGAAGGAATTATACCTTAAACCTGGGTAGTTGAAACCCGTGGAATGGGTACCATGCAATATGACTTCAAAGGGTCTTCATTTGCTCACCGAACCTCTCCAATCCTATCACTGCTGCGTTTATGCCCCTGTACACATGCTTGATTCTCTTTCGGAGACATAGCAATCCATAGGTTTTAAGATACTTACTAGTCAGGTACATTCTTAGGCGTTTAATATGGGGTGTTGAGTCCATTTCGTTGAGCAAGGAGTAGCTCTTGTCTATTCCATATTTGGCTTAAGGAACTTTATCTGTGCTCATTTCAATCTCTGGTTTAATGCAGCACCCCAACTCACCTTTACCCTTAAGCAAGAATAAGTTGGTTTTCTAAATTTGAGACCCTGTTCTGTTCTGTAATTCAGTTCCTGTGTAGCCAAGTTTACATTCCGTGTATTACTGATATCTTATGATGTTTCTTTTTCTGTGTGACTTACTTCAGTTAGAATCATCATACCTGAATCCACTCATTGTGCTGCTAAGGGCCTGATGACACAGATTTCATTGCTGAGTGATATTGCTTTGTAAGTAAATACCACAACTTCTTTATCCATTTTTCACCTTCTGCGATGTTGAACTTGTACTGTAAACGAGGTTCTTGTAAACAGAGCCGTTCCAAACTTTGGGGTGGCTGTGTCTTTTTGATTTTAATTTCCCTAAGCTATAGGACCATAAGTGGAAGTGCCCTAGGTTCTGTTGCTTTGTTTTTTAGATGTTTCAGGAAACACCATACACTTCTCCCGAGTGGTTGTTGGCAATTTACATCCCGCCCATCAGGATAACAAAGCTCCCAGTTCTCCATGGCCTGTCCTGCCTTTCTGGATTTTACACTTTTTTCAGATGGCCCTTTTGACCGGGGGGAAGTGAGACTTCATTGTAGTGCAGATTTCCTTTGCAAGCTTGCTTGGTTGGCCAAAAAGGGCGTATGCGTTTTTTCCTGAATATATTCAGGAAAAAACGCATACGCCCTTTTTGGCCAAGTGCATCATTGTGGACGTTCTGCCTCTTTTCCTATGCTTTCAATGCAATTCCAGTCTACCTCCTGAAATCGGTTTCCTGCAATTCTGCCCCGCTTTCAAGTCCTCTTGGCAGCCTTACTTCAGTCTATTTTTGGACGATAGCTGTCATTTATAACTCTGCAGGTTTGTGAATTACAGTGCCCCTGAGCTCCTTTCTTCAACTCGCTTTCTTGTGAGCTGGCCGCAACACCGCAGGATGGCTTCAGGCCCTAATCTGGTTCCGGTACGGCACGCTGAGCCTTTGGTTATTTCCTCTTCCTGGTGGGAAATGAGAGTTAAATTTGCCCGTCCAGACACCTCCAGCTAGCCTCTCATTGGTTCTCGCTATTCCTGTTCATCTTCCGCAGAAATTGCAAAGTGTGCCAAACAGGAGGTTAAAGGCGCTGACTCTCCAAGTGGGGAGAGTGTTAGTAAAGCGTCTGGAATGTTGCACCCGAGTACCAGGGGAGGAAAACTGAGACATATTTGAACACGTCTCCCGATCACATGGTTGATCATACTCTGGGTTCCACATGCATGTTTTAGCTGAAGGAAGAATACCTAAATCCTGGGTAGTTGAAACCCGTGGAATGGGTACCATGCAATATGACTTCAAAGGGTCTTCATTTGCTCACCGAACCTCTCCAATCCTATCACTGCTGCGTTTATGCCCCTGTACACATGCTTGATTCTCTTTCGGAGACATAGCAATCCATAGGTTTTAAGATACTTACTAGTCAGGTACATTCTTAGGCGTTTAATATGCGGTGTTGAGTCCATTTCGTTGAGCAAGGAGTAGCTCTTGTCTATTCCATATTTGGCTTAAGGAACTTTATCTGTGCTCATTTCAATCTCTGGTTTTATGCAGCAACCCAACTCACCTTTCCCCTTAAGTAAGCATAAGTTGGTTTTCTAAATTTGAGAACCTGTTCTGTTTTGGAATTCAGTTCCTGTGTAGCCAAGTTTATATTCCGTGTATTAGTGATATCTTATGATGTTTCTTTTTCTGTGTGACTTATTTCAGTTAGAATCATCGTACCTGAATCTACTCATTATGCTGCTACGGGCCTGATGACATAGATTTCATTGCTGAGTGATACTGCATTGTACGTAAGTACCACAAGTTCTTTATCCATTTTTCACTTTCTGCGATGTTGAACTTGTACTGTAAACGAGGTTCTTGTAAACAGAGCCGTTCCAAACTTTGGGGTGGCTGTGTCTTTTTCATTTTAATTTCCCTAAGCTATAGGACCATAAGTGGAAGTGCCCTAGGCTCTGTTGCTTTGTTTTTTAGATGTTTCAGGAAACACCATACACTTCTCCCGAGTGTCTGTTGGCAATTTACATCCCGCCCATCAGCATAACAAGGCTCCCAGTTCTCAATGGCCTGTTGCCTTTCTGGATTTTACACTTTTTTCATATGGCCCTTTTGACCAGGGGGAAGTGAGACTTCATTGTAGTGCAGATTTCCTTTGCAAGCTTGCTTGGTTGGCCAAAAAGGGCGTATGCGTTTTTTCCTGAATATATTCAGGAAAAAACGCATACGCCCTTTTTGGCCAAGTGCATCATTGTGGACGTTCTGCCTCTTTTCCTATGATTTCAATGCAATTCCAGTCTACCTCCTGAAATCGGTTTCCTGCAATTCTGCCCCGCTTTCAAGTCCTCTTGGCAGCCTTACTTCAGTCTATTTTTGGACGATAGCTGTCATTTATAACTCTGCAGGTTTGTGAATTACAGTGCCCCTGAGCTCCTTTCTTCAACTCGCTTTCTTGTGACCTGGCCGCAACACCGCAGGATGGCTTCAGGCCCTAATCTGGTTCCGGCACGGCACGCTGAGCCTTTGGTTATTTCCTCTTCCTGGTGGGAAATGAGAGTTAAATTTGCCCGTCCAGACACCTCCAGCTAGCCTCTCATTGGTTCTCGCTATTCCTGTTCATCTTCCGCAGAAATTGCAAAGTGTGCCAAACAGGAGGTTAAAGGCGCTGACTCTCCAAGTGGGGAGAGTGTTAGTAAAGCGTCTGGAATGTTGCACCCGAGTACCAGGGGAGGAAAACTGAGACATATTTGAACACGTCTCCCGTTCACATGGTTGATCATACTCTAGGTTCCACATGCATGTTTTAGCTGAAGGAAGAATACCTTAAACCTGGGTAGTTGAAACACGTGGAATGGGTACCATGCAATATGACTTCAAAGGGTCTTCATTTGCTCACCGAACCTCTCCAATCCTATCACTGCTGCGTTTATGCCCCTGTACACATGCTTGATTCTCTTTCGGAGACATAGCAATCCATAGGTTTTAAGATACTTACTAGTCAGGTACATTCTTAGGCGTTTAATATGGGGTGTTGAGTCCATTTCGTTGAGCAAGGAGTAGCTCTTGTCTATTCCATATTTGGCTTAAGGAACTTTATCTGTGCTCATTTCAATCTCTGGTTTTATGCAGCACCCCAACTCACCTTTACCCTTAAGCAAGCATAAGTTGGTTTTCTAAATTTGAGACCCTGTTCTGTTCTGTAATTCAGTTCCTGTGTAGCCAAGTTTACATTCCGTGTATTAGTGATATCTTATGATGTTTCTTTTTCTGTGTGACTTATTTCAGTTAGAATCATCATACCTGAATCCACTCATTGTGCTGCTAAGGGCCTGATGACACAGATTTCATTGCTGAGTGATATTGCTTTGTAAGTAAATACCACAACTTCTTTATCCATTTTTCACTTTCTGCGATGTTGAACTTGTACTGTAAACGAGGTTCTTGTAAACAGAGCCGTTCCAAACTTTGGGGTGGCTGTGTCTTTTTGATTTTAATTTCCCTAAGCTATAGGACCATAAGTGGAAGTGCCCTAGGTTCTGTTGCTTTGTTTTTTAGATGTTTCAGGAAACACCATACACTTCTCCCGAGTGGTTGTTGGCAATTTACATCCCGCCCATCAGCATAACAAGGCTCCCAGTTCTCCATGGCCTGTCCTGCCTTTCTGGATTTTACACTTTTTTCAGATGGCCCTTTTGACCGGGGGGAAGTGAGACTTCATTGTAGTGCAGATTTCCTTTGCAAGCTTGCATGGTTGGCCAAAAAGGGCGTATGCGTTTTTTCCTGAATATATTCAGGAAAAAACGCATACGCCCTTTTTGGCCAAGTGCATCATTGTGGACGTTCTGCCTCTTTTCCTATGCTTTCAATGCAATTCCAGTCTACCTCCTGAAATCGGTTTCCTGCAATTCTGCCCCGCTTTCAAGTCCTCTTGGCAGCCTTACTTCAGTCTATTTTTGGACGATAGCTGTCATTTATAACTCTGCAGGTTTGTGAATTACAGTGCCCCTGAGCTCCTTTCTTCAACTCGGTTTCTTTTGAGCTGGCCGCAACACCGCAGGATGGCTTCAGGCCCTAATCTGGTTCCGGTACGGCACGCTGAGCCTTTGGTTATTTCCTCTTCCTGTTGGGAAATGAGAGTTAAATTTGCCCGTCCAGACACCTCCAGCTAGCCTCTCATTGGTTCTCGCTATTCCTGTTCATCTTTCGCAGTAATTGCAAACTGGGCCAAACAGGAGGTTAAAGGGACTGACTCTCCAAGTCGGGAGAGTGTTAGTAAAGCGTCTGGAATGTTGCACCCGAGTACCAGGGGAGGAAAACTGAGACATATTTGAACACGTCTCCCGTTCACATGGTTGATCATACTCTGGGTTCCACATGCATGTTTTAGCTGAAGGAAGAATACCTTAATCCTGGAGAGTTGAGACCCGTGGAATGGTTACCATGCAATATGACTTCAAAGGGTCTTCATTTGCTCACCAAACCTCTCCAATCCTATCACTGCTGCGTTTATGCCCCTGTACACACGCTTGATTCTCTTTTGGAGACATAGCAATCCATAGGTTTTAAGATACTTACTAGTCAGGTACATTCTTAGGCGTTTAATATGGGGTGTTGAGTCCATTTCGTTGAGCAAGGAGTAGCTCTTGTCTATTCCATATTTGGCTTAAGGAACTTTATCTGTGCTCATTTCAATCCTGGTTTTATGCAGCACCCCAACTCACCTTTCCCATTAAGCAAGCATAAGTTGCTTTTCTAAATTGAGACCCTGTTCTGTTTTGGAATGCAGTTCCTGTGTAGCCAAGTTTACATTCCGTGTATTACTGATATCTTATGATGTTTCTTTTTCTGTGTGACTTATTTCAGTTAGAATCATCATACCTGAATCCACTCATTGTGCTGCTAAGGGCCTGATGACACAGATTTCATTGCTGAGTGATATTGCTTTGTAAGTAAATACCACAACTTCTTTATCCATTTTTCACTTTCTGCGATGTTGAACTTGTACTGTAAACGAGGTTCTTGTAAACAGAGCCGTTCCAAACTTTGGGGTGGCTGTGTCTTTTTGATTTTAATTTCCCTAAGCTATAGGACCATAAGTGGAAGTGCCCTAGGCTCTGTTGCTTTGTTTTTTAGATGTTTCAGGAAACACCATACACTTCTCCCAAGTGTCTGTTGGCAATTTACATCCCGCCCATCAGCATAACAAGGCTCCCAGTTCTCAATGGCCTGTTGCCTTTCTGGATTTTACACTTTTTTCAGATGGCCCTTTTGACCGGGGGGAAGTGAGACTTCATTGTAGTGCAGATTTCCTTTGCAAGCTTGCTTGGTTGGCCAAAAAGGGCGTATGCGTTTTTTCCTGAATATATTCAGGAAAAAACGCATACGCCCTTTTTGGCCAAGTGCATCATTGTGGACGTTCTGCCTCTTTTCCTATGCTTTCAATGCAATTCCAGTCTACCTCCTGAAATCGGTTTCCTGCAATTCTGCCCCGCTTTCAAGTTCTCTTGGCAGCCTTACTTCAGTCTATTTTTGGACGATAGCTGTCATTTATAACTCTGCAGGTTTGTGAATTACAGTGCCCCTGAGCTCCTTTCTTCAACTCGCTTTCTTTTGAGCTGGCCGCAACACTGCAGGATGGCTTCAGGCCCTAATCTGGTTTCGGCCCGGCATGCTGAACCTTTGGTTAATTCCTCTTCCTGGTGGGAAATGAGAGTTAAATTTGCCCGTCCAGACACCTCCAGCTAGCCTCTCATTGGTTCTCGCTATTCCTGTTCATCTTCCGCAGAAATTGCAAACTGGGCCAAACAGGAGGTTAAAGGCGCTGACTCTCCAAGTGGGGAGAGTGTTAGTAAAGCGTCTGGAATGTTGCACCCGAGTACCAGGGGAGGAAAACTGAGACATATTTGAACACGTCTCCCGTTCACATGGTTGATCATACTTGGGTTCCACATGCATGTTTTAGCTGAAGGAAGAATACCTTAAACCTGGAGAGTTAAGACCCGTGGAATGGGTGCCATGCAATATGACTTCAAAGGGTCTTCATTTGCTCACCGAACCTCTCCAATCCTATCACTGCTGCGTTTATGCCCCTGTACACATGCTTGATTCTCTTTCGGAGACATAGCAATCCATAGATTTTAAGATACTTACTAGTCAGGTACATTCTTAGGCGTTTAATATGGGGTGTTGAGTCCATTTTGTTGAGCAAGGAGTAGCTCTTGTCTATTCCATATTTGGCTTAGGGAACTTTATCTGTGCTCATTTCAATCTCTGGTTTTATGCAGCACCCCAACTCACCTTTACCCTTAAGCAAGCATAAGTTGGTTTTCTAAATTTGAGACCCTGTTCTGTTCTGTAATTCAGTTCCTGTGTAGCCAAGTTTCCATTCCGTGTATTACTGATATCTTATGATGTTTCTTTTTCTGTGTGACTTATTTCAGTTAGAATCATCATACCTGAATCCACTCATTGTGCTGCTAAGGGCCTGATGACATAGATTTCATTGCTGAGTGATATTGCTTTGTAAGTGAATACCACAACTTCTTTATCCATTTTTCACTTTCTGCGATGTTGAACTTGTACTGTAAACGAGGTTCTTGTAAACAGAGCCGTTCCAAACTTTGGGGTGGCTGTGTCTTTTTGATTTTAATTTCCCTAAGCCATAGGACCATAAGTGGAAGTGCCCTAGGCTCTGTTGCTTTGTTTTTTAGATGTTTCAGGAAACACCATACACTTCTCCCGAGTGTCTGTTGGCAATTTACATCCCGCCCATCAGCATAACAAGGCTCCCTGTTCTCCATGGCCTGTCCTGCCTTTCTGGATTTTACACTTTTTTCAGATGGCCCTTTTGACCGGGGGGAAGTGAGACTTCATTGTAGTGCAGATTTCCTTTGCAAGCTTGCTTGGTTGGCCAAAAAGGGCGTATGCGTTTTTTCCTGAATATATTCAGGAAAAAACGCATACGCCCTTTTTGGCCAAGTGCATCATTGTGGACGTTCTGCCTCTTTTCCTATGCTTTCAATGCAATTCCAGTCTACCTCCTGAAATCGGTTTCCTGCAATTCTGCCCCGCTTTCAAGTCCTCTTGGCAGCCTTACTTCAGTCTATTTTTGGACGATAGCTGTCATTTATAACTCTGCAGGTTTGTGAATTACAGTGCCCCTGAGCTCCTTTCTTCAACTCGCTTTCTTGTGACCTGGCCGCAACACCGCAGGATGGCTTCAGGCCCTAATCTGGTTCCGGCACGGCATGCTGAGCCTTTGGTTAATTCCTCTTCCTGGTGGGAAATGAGAGTTAAATTTGCCCGTTCAGACACCTCCAGCTAGTCTCTCATTGGTTCTCGCTATTCCTGTTCATCTTCCGCAGAAATTGCAAACTGGGCCAAACAGGAGGTTAAAGGGACTGACTCTCCAAGTGGGGAGAGTGTTAGTAAAGCATCTGGAATGTTGCACCCGAGTACCAGGGGAGGAAAACTGAGACATATTTGAACACGTCTCCCGATCACATGGTTGATCATACTCTAGGTTCCACATGCATGTTTTAGCTGAAGGAAGAATACCTTAAACCTGTGTAGTTGAAACCCGTGGAATGGGTGCCATGCAATATGATTTCAAAGGGTCTTCATTTGCTCACCGAACCTCTCCAATCCTATCACTGCTGCGTTTATGCCCCTGTACACATGCTTGATTCTCTTTCAGAGACATAGCAATCCATAGATTTTAAGATACTTACTAGTCAGGTACATTCTTAGGCGTTTAATATGGGGTGTTGAGTCCATTTTGTTGAGCAAGGAGTAGCTCTTGTCTATTCCATATTTGGCTTAGGGAACTTTATCTGTGCTCATTTCAATCTCTGGTTTTATGCAGCACCCCAACTCACCTTTACCCTTAAGCAAGCATAAGTTGGTTTTCTAAATTTGAGACCCTGTTCTGTTCTGTAATTCAGTTCCTGTGTAGCCAAGTTTCCATTCCGTGTATTACTGATATCTTATGATGTTTCTTTTTCTGTGTGACTTATTTCAGTTAGAATCATCATACCTGAATCCACTCATTGTGTTGCTAAGGGCCTGATGACATAGATTTCATTGCTGAGTGATATTGCTTTGTAAGTAAATACCACAACTTCTTTATCCATTTTTCACTTTCTGCGATGTTGAACTTGTACTGTAAACGAGGTTCTTGTAAACAGAGCCATTCCAAACTTTGGGGTGGCTGTGTCTTTTTGATTTTAATTTCCCTAAGCCATAGGACCATAAGTGGAAGTGCCCTAGGCTCTGTTGCTTTGTTTTTTAGATGTTTCAGGAAACACCATACACTTCTCCCAAGTGTCTGTTGGCAATTTACATCCCGCCCATCAGCATAACAAGGCTCCCAGTTCTCAATGGCCTGTTGCCTTTCTGGATTTTACACTTTTTTCAGATGGCCCTTTTGACCGGGGGGAAGTGAGACTTCATTGTAGTGCAGATTTCCTTTGCAAGCTTGCTTGGTTGGCCAAAAAGGGCGTATGCGTTTTTTCCTGAATATATTCAGGAAAAAACGCATACGCCCTTTTTGGCCAAGTGCATCATTGTGGACGTTCTGCCTCTTTTCCTATGCTTTCAATGCAATTCCAGTCTACCTCCTGAAATCGGTTTCCTGCAATTCTGCCCCGCTTTCAAGTCCTCTTGGCAGCCTTACTTCAGTCTATTTTTGGACGATAGCTGTCATTTATAACTCTGCAGGTTTGTGAATTACAGTGCCCCTGAGCTCCTTTCTTCAACTCGCTTTCTTGTGACCTGGCCGCAACACCACAGGATGGCTTCAGGCCCTAATCTGGTTCCGGCACGGCATGCTGAGCCTTTGGTTAATTCCTCTTCCTGGTGGGAAATGAGAGTTAAATTTGCCCGTTCAGACACCTCCAGCTAGTCTCTCATTGGTTCTCGCTATTCCTGTTCATCTTCCGCAGAAATTGCAAACTGGGCCAAACAGGAGGTTAAAGGGACTGACTCTCCAAGTGGGGAGAGTGTTAGTAAAGCGTCTGGAATGTTGCACCCGAGTACCAGGGGAGGAAAACTGAGACATATTTGAACACGTCTCCCGATCACATGGTTGATCATACTCTAGGTTCCACATGCATGTTTTAGCTGAAGGAAGAATACCTTAAACCTGGGTAGTTGAAACCCGTGGAATGGGTGCCATGCAATATGATTTCAAAGGGTATTCATTTGCTCACCGAACCTCTCCAATCCTATCACTGCTGCGTTTATGCCCCTGTACACATGCTTGATTCTCTTTCGGAGATATAGCAATCCATAGGTTTTAAGATACTTACTAGTCAGGTACATTCTTAGGCGTTTAATATGGGGTGTTGAGTCCATTTCGTTGAGCAAGGAGTAGCTCTTGTCTATTCCATATTTGGCTTAAGGAACTTTATCTGTGCTCATTTCAATCTCTGGTTTTATGCAGCACCCCAACTCACCTTTACCCTTAAGCAAGAATAACTTGGTTTTCTAAATTTGAGACCCTGTTCTGTTCTGTAATTCAGTTCCTGTGTAGCCAAGTTTCCATTCCGTGTATTACTGATATCTTATGATGTTTCTTTTTCTGTGTGACTTATTTCAGTTAGAATCATCATACCTGAATCCACTCATTGTGCTGCTAAGGGCCTGATGACACAGATTTCATTGCTGAGTGATATTGCTTTGTAAGTAAATACCACAAGTTCTTTATCCATTTTTCACTTTCTGCGATGTTGAACTTGTACTGTAAACGAGGTTCTTGTAAACAGAGCCGTTCCAGACTTTGGGGTGGCTGTGTCTTTTTGATTTTAATTTCCCTAAGCTATAGGACCATAAGTGGAAGTGCCCTAGGTTCTGTTGCTTTGTTTTTTAGATGTTTCAGGAAACACCATACACTTCTCCCGAGTGGTTGTTGGCAATTTACATCCCGCCCATCAGCATAACAAGGCTCCCAGTTCTCCATGGCCTGTCCTGCCTTTCTGGATTTAACACTTTTTTCAGATGGCCCTTTTGACCGGGGGGAAGTGAGACTTCATTGTAGTGCAGATTTCCTTTGCAAGCTTGCTTGGTTGGCCAAAAAGGGCGTATGCGTTTTTTCCTGAATATATTCAGGAAAAAACGCATACGCCCTTTTTGGCCAAGTGCATCATTGTGGACGTTCTGCCTCTTTTCCTATGCTTGCAATGCAATTCCAGTCTACCTCCTGAAATCGGTTTCCTGCAATTCTGCCCCGCTTTCAAGTCCTCTTGGCAGCCTTACTTCAGTCTATTTTTGGACGATAGCTGTCATTTATAACTCTGCAGGTTTGTGAATTACAGTGCCCCTGAGCTCCTTTCTTCAACTCGCTTTCTTTTGAGCTGGCTGCAACACCGCAGGATGGCTTCAGGCCCTAATCTGGTTCCGGTACGGCACGCTGAGCCTTTGGTTAATTCCTCTTCCTGGTGGGAAATGAGAGTTAAATTTGCCCGTCCAGACACCTCCAGCTAGCCTCTCATTGGTTCTCGCTATTCCTGTTCATCTTCCGCAGAAATTGCAAACTGGGCCAAACAGGAGGTAAAAGGGACTGACTCTCCAAGTGGGGAGAGTGTTAGTAAAGCGTCTGGAATGTTGCACCCGAGTACCAGGGGAGGAAAACTGAGACATATTTGAACACGTCTCCCGATCACATGGTTGATCATACTCTAGGTTCCACATGCATGTTTTAGCTGAAGGAAGAATACCTTAAACCTGGGTAGTTGAAACCCGTGGAATGGGTACCATGCAATATGACTTCAAAGGGTCTTCATTTGCTCACCGAACCTCTCCAATCCTATCACTGCTGCGTTTATGCCCCTGTACACATGCTTGATTCTCTTTCGGAGACATAGCAATCCATAGGTTTTAAGATACTTACTAGTCAGGTACATTCTTAGGCGTTTAATATGCGGTGTTGAGTCCATTTCGTTGAGCAAGGAGTAGCTCTTGTCTATTCCATATTTGACTTAAGGAACTTTATCTGTGCTCATTTCAATCTCTGGTTTTATGCAGCACCACAACTCACCTTTACCCTTAAGCAAGCATAAGTTGGTTTTCTAAATTTGAGTCCCTGTTCTGTTCTGTAATTCAGTTCCTGTGTAGCCAAGTTTACATTCCGTGTATTACTGATATCTTATGATGTTTCTTTTTCTGTGTGACTTACTTCAGTTAGAATCATCATACCTGAATCCACTCATTGTGCTGCTAAGGGCCTGATGACACAGATTTCATTGCTGAGTGATATTGCTTTGTAAGTAAATACCACAACTTCTTTATCCATTTTTCACTTTCTGCGATGTTGAACTTGTACTGTAAACGAGGTTCTTGTAAACAGAGCCGTTCCAAACTTTGGGGTGGCTGTGTCTTTTTGATTTTAATTTCCCTACGCTATAGGACCATAAGTGGAAGTGCCCTAGATTCTGTTGCTTTGTTTTTTAGATGTTTCAGGAAACACCATACACTTCTCCCGAGTGGTTGTTGGCAATTTACATCCCGCCCATCAGCATAACAAGGCTCCCAGTTCTCCATGGCCTGTCCTGCCTTTCTGGATTTTACACTTTTCTCAGATGGCCCTTTTGACCGGGGGGAAGTGAGACTTCATTGTAGTGCAGATTTCCTTTGCAAGCTTGCTTGGTTGGCCAAAAAGGGCGTATGCGTTTTTTCCTGAATATATTCAGGAAAAAAAGCATACGCCCTTTTTGGCCAAGTGCATCATTGTGGACGTTCTGCCTCTTTTCCTATGCTTTCAATGCAATTCCAGTCTACCTCCTGAAATCGGTTTCCTGCAATTCTGCCCCGCTTTCAAGTCCTCTTGGCAGCCTTACTTCAGTCTATTTTTGGACGATAGCTGTCATTTATAACTCTGCAGGTTTGTGAATTACAGTGCCCCTGAGCTCCTTTCTTCAACTCGCTTTCTTGTGACCTGGCCGCAACACCGCAGGATGGCTTCAGGCCCTAATCTGGTTCCGGTACGGCACGCTGAGCCTTTGGTTATTTCCTCTTCCTGGTGGGAAATGAGAGTTAAATTTGCCCGTCCAGACACCTCCAGCTAGCCTCTCATTGGTTCTCGCTATTCCTGTTCATCTTCCGCAGAAATTGCAAACTGTGCCAAACAGGAGGTTAAAGGCGCTGACTCTCCAAGTGGGGAGAGTGTTAGTAAAGCGTCTGGAATGTTGCACCCGAGTACCAGGGGAGGAAAACTGAGACATATTTGAACACGTCTCCCGTTCACATGGTTGATCATACTCTGGGTTCCACATGCATGTTTTAGCTGAAGGAAGAATACCTTAAACCTGGAGAGTTGAGACCCGTGGAATGGGTACCATGCAATATGACTTCAAAGGGTCTTCATTTGCTCACCAAACCTCTCCAATCCTATCACTGCTGCGTTTATGCCCCTGTACACATGCTTGATTCTCTTTTGGAGACATAGCAATCCATAGGTTTTAAGATACTTACTAGTCAGGTACATTCTTAGGCGTTTAATATGGGGTGTTGAGTCCATTTCGTTGAGCAAGGAGTAGCTCTTGTCTATTCCATATTTGGCTTAAGGAACTTTATCTGTGCTCATTTCAATCCTGGTTTTATGCAGCACCCCAACTCACCTTTCCCCTTAAGCAAGCATAAGTTGGTTTTTTAATTTGAGACCCTGTTCTGTTTTGGACTGCAGTTCCTGTGTAGCCAAGTTTACATTCCGTGTATTAGTGATATCTTATGATGTTTCTGTTTCTGTGTGACTTATTTCAGTTAGAATCATCATACCTGAATCCACTCATTATGCTGCTATGGGCCTGATGATATAGATTTCATTGCTGAGTGATACTGCATTGTACGTAAGTACCACAAGTTCTTTATCCATTTTTCACTTTCTGTGATATTGAACTTGTACGGTAAACGAGGTTCTTGTAAACGGAGGCGTCCCAAACTTTGGGGTGGCTGTGTCTTTTTTATTTTAATTTCCCTAAGCTATAGGACCATAAGTGGCAGTGCCCTAGGCTCTGTTGCTTTGTTTTTTAGATGTTTCAGGAAACACCATACACTTCTCCCGAGTGTCTGTTGGCAATTTACATCCCGCCCATCAGCATAACAAGGCTCCCAGTTCTCCATGGCCTGTCCTGCCTTTCTGGATTTTACACTTTTTTCAGATGGCCCTTTTGACCGGGGGGAAGTGAGACTTCATTGTAGTGCAGATTTCCTTTGCAAGCTTGCTTGGTTGGCCAAAAAGGGCGTATGCGTTTTTTCCTGAATATATTCAGGAAAAAACGCATACGCCCTCTTTGGCCAAGTGCATCATTGTGGACGTTCTGCCTCTTTTCCTATGCTTTCAATGCAATTCCAGTCTACCTCCTGAAATCGGTTTCCTGCAATTCTGCCCCGCTTTCAAGTCCTCTTGGCAGCCTTACTTCAGTCTATTTTTGGACGATAGCTGTCATTTATAACTCTGCAGGTTTGTGAATTACAGTGCCCCTGAGCTCCTTTCTTCAACTCGGTTTCTTTTGAGCTGGCCGCAACACCGCAGGATGGCTTCAGGCCCTAATCTGGTTCCGGTATGGCACGCTGAGCCTTTGGTTATTTCCACTTCCTGGTGGGAAATGAGAGTTAAATTGGCCCGTCCAGACACCTCCAGCTAGCCTCTCATTGGTTCTCGCTATTCCTGTTCATCTTCCGCAGAAATTGCAAAGTGTGCCAAACAGGAGGTTAAAGGCGCTGACTCTCCAAGTGGGGAGAGTGTTAGTAAAGCGTCTGGAATGTTGCACCCGAGTACCAGGGGAGGAAAACTGAGACATATTTGAACACGTCTCCCGATCACATGGTTGATCATACTCTGGGTTCCACATGCATGTTTTAGCTGAAGGAAGAATACCTAAATCCTGGGTAGTTGAAACCCGTGGAATGGGTACCATGCAATATGACTTCAAAGGGTCTTCATTTGCTCACCGAACCTCTCCAATCCTATCACTGCTGCGTTTATGCCCCTGTACACATGCTTGATTCTCTTTCGGAGACATAGCAATCCATAGGTTTTAAGATACTTACTAGTCAGGTACATTCTTAGGCGTTTAATATGCGGTGTTGAGTCCATGTCGTTGAGCAAGGAGTAGCTCTTGTCTATTCCATATTTGGCTTAAGGAACTTTATCTGTGCTCATTTCAATCTCTGGTTTTATGCAGCAACCCAACTCACCTTTCCCCTTAAGTAAGCATAAGTTGGTTTTCTAAATTTGAGAACCTGTTCTGTTTTGGAATTCAGTTCCTGTGTAGCCAAGTTTATATTCCGTGAATTAGTGATATCTTATGATGTTTCTTTTTCTGTGTGACTTATTTCAGTTAGAATCATCGTACCTGAATCTACTCATTATGCTGCTACGGGCCTGATGACATAGATTTCATTGCTGAGTGATACTGCATTGTACGTAAGTACCACAAGTTCTTTATCCATTTTTCACTTTCTGCGATGTTGAACTTGTACTGTAAACGAGGTTCTTGTAAACAGAGCCGTTCCAAACTTTGGGGTGGCTGTGTCTTTTTCATTTTAATTTCCCTAAGCTATAGGACCATAAGTGGAAGTGCCCTAGGCTCTGTTGCTTTGTTTTTTAGATGTTTCAGGAAACACCATACACTCTCCCAAGTGTCTGTTGGCAATTTACATCCCGCCCATCAGCATAACAAGGCTCCCAGTTCTCAATGGCCTGTTGCCTTTCTGGATTTTACACTTTTTTCAGATGGCCCTTTTGACCGGGGGGAAGTGAGACTTCATTGTAGTGCAGATTTCCTTTGCAAGCTTGCTTGGTTGGCCAAAAAGGGCGTATGCGTTTTTTCCTGAATATATTCAGGAAAAAACGCATATGCCCTTTTTGGCCAAGTGCATCATTGTGGACGTTCTGCCTCTTTTCCTATGATTTCAATGCAATTCCAGTCTACCTCCTGAAATCGGTTTCCTGCAATTCTGCCCCGCTTTCAAGTCCTCTTGGCAGCCTTACTTCAGTCTATTTTTGGACGATAGCTGTCATTTATAACTCTGCAGGTTTGTGAATTACAGTGCCCCTGAGCTCCTTTCTTCAACTCGCTTTCTTGTGACCTGGCCGCAACACCGCAGGATGGCTTCAGGCCCTAATCTGGTTCCGGCACGGCACACTGAGCCTTCGGTTATTTCCTCTTCCTGGTGGGAAATGAGAGTTAAATTTGCCCGTCCAGACACCTCCAGCTAGCCTCTCATTGGTTCTCGCTATTCCTGTTCATCTTCCGCAGAAATTGCAAACTGGGCCAAACAGGAGGTTAAAGGCGCTGACTCTCCAAGTGGGGAGAGTGTTAGTAAAGCGTCTGGAATGTTGCACCCGAGTACCAGGGGAGGAAAACTGAGACATATTTGAACACGTCTCCCGTTCACATGGTTGATCATACTCTAGGTTCCACATGCATGTTTTAGCTGAAGGAAGAATACCTTAATCTTGGGTAGTTGAAACACGTGGAATGGGTACCATGCAATATGACTTCAAAGGGTCTTCATTTGCTCACCGAACCTCTCCAATCCTATCACTGCTGCGTTTATGCCCCTGTACACATGCTTGATTCTCTTTCGGAGACATAGCAATCCATAGGTTTTAAGATACTTACTAGTCAGGTACATTCTTAGGCGTTTAATATGGGGTGTTGAGTCCATTTCGTTGAGCAAGGAGTAGCTCTTGTCTATTCCATATTTGGCTTAAGGAACTTTATCTGTGCTCATTTCAATCTCTGGTTTTATGCAGCACCCCAACTCACCTTTACCCTTAAGCAAGAATAAGTTGGTTTTCTAAATTTGAGACCCTGTTCTGTTCTGTAATTCAGTTCCTGTGTAGCCAAGTTTACATTCCGTGTATTACTGATATCTTATGATGTTTCTTTTTCTGTGTGACTTATTTCAGTTAGAATCATCATACCTGAATCCACTCATTGTGCTGCTAAGGGCCTGATGACACAGATTTCATTGCTGAGTGATATTGCTTTGTAAGTAAATACCACAACTTCTTTATCCATTTTTCACTTTCTGCGATGTTGAACTTGTACTGTAAACGAGGTTCTTGTAAACAGAGCCGTTCCAAACTTTGGGGTGGCTGTGTCTTTTTGATTTTAATTTCCCTAAGCTATAGGACCATAAGTGGAAGTGCCCTAGGTTCTGTTGCTTTGTTTTTTAGATGTTTCAGGAAACACCATACACTTCTCCCGAGTGGTTGTTGGCAATTTACATCCCGCCCATCAGCATAACAAGGCTCCCAGTTCTCCATGGCCTGTCCTGCCTTTCTGGATTTTACACTTTTTTCAGATGGCCCTTTTGACCGGGGGGAAGTGAGACTTCATTGTAGTGCAGATTTCCTTTGCAAGCTTGCATGGTTGGCCAAAAAGGGCGTATGCGTTTTTTCCTGAATATATTCAGGAAAAAACGCATACGCCCTTTTTGGCCAAGTGCATCATTGTGGACGTTCTGCCTCTTTTCCTATGCTTTCAATGCAATTCCAGTCTACCTCCTGTAATCGGTTTCCTGCAATTCTGCCCCGCTTTCAAGTCCTCTTGGCAGCCTTACTTCAGTCTATTTTTGGACGATAGCTGTCATTTATAACTCTGCAGGTTTGTGAATTACAGTGCCCCTGAGCTCCTTTCTTCAACTCGGTTTCTTTTGAGCTGGCCGCAACACCGCAGGATGGCTTCAGGCCCTAATCTGGTTCCGGTACGGCACGCTGAGCCTTTGGTTATTTCCTCTTCCTGTTGGGAAATGAGAGTTAAATTTGCCCGTCCAGACACCTCCAGCTAGCCTCTCATTGGTTCTCGCTATTCCTGTTCATCTTTCGCAGTAATTGCAAACTGGGCCAAACAGGAGGTTAAAGGGACTGACTCTCCAAGTCGGGAGAGTGTTAGTAAAGCGTCTGGAATGTTGCACCCGAGTACCAGGGGAGGAAAACTGAGACATATTTGAACACGTCTCCCGTTCACATGGTTGATCATACTTGGGTTCCACATGCATGTTTTAGCTGAAGGAAGAATACCTTAAACCTGGAGAGTTAAGACCCGTGGAATGGGTGCCATGCAATATGACTTCAAAGGGTCTTCATTTGCTCACCGAACCTCTCCAATCCTATCACTGCTGCGTTTATGCCCCTGTACACATGCTTGATTCTCTTTCGGAGACATAGCAATCCATAGATTTTAAGATACTTACTAGTCAGGTACATTCTTAGGCGTTTAATATGGGGTGTTGAGTCCATTTTGTTGAGCAAGGAGTAGCTCTTGTCTATTCCATATTTGGCTTAGGGAACTTTATCTGTGCTCATTTCAATCTCTGGTTTTATGCAGCACCCCAACTCACCTTTACCCTTAAGCAAGCATAAGTTGGTTTTCTAAATTTGAGACCCTGTTCTGTTCTGTAATTCAGTTCCTGTGTAGCCAAGTTTCCATTCCGTGTATTACTGATATCTTATGATGTTTCTTTTTCTGTGTGACTTATTTCAGTTAGAATCATCATACCTGAATCCACTCATTGTGCTGCTAAGGGCCTGATGACATAGATTTCATTGCTGAGTGATATTGCTTTGTAAGTGAATACCACAACTTCTTTATCCATTTTTCACTTTCTGCGATGTTGAACTTGTACTGTAAACGAGGTTCTTGTAAACAGAGCCGTTCCAAACTTTGGGGTGGCTGTGTCTTTTTGATTTTAATTTCCCTAAGCCATAGGACCATAAGTGGAAGTGCCCTAGGCTCTGTTGCTTTGTTTTTTAGATGTTTCAGGAAACACCATACACTTCTCCCGAGTGTCTGTTGGCAATTTACATCCCGCCCATCAGCATAACAAGGCTCCCTGTTCTCCATGGCCTGTCCTGCCTTTCTGGATTTTACACTTTTTTCAGATGGCCCTTTTGACCGGGGGGAAGTGAGACTTCATTGTAGTGCAGATTTCCTTTGCAAGCTTGCTTGGTTGGCCAAAAAGGGCGTATGCGTTTTTTCCTGAATATATTCAGGAAAAAACGCATACGCCCTTTTTGGCCAAGTGCATCATTGTGGACGTTCTGCCTCTTTTCCTATGCTTTCAATGCAATTCCAGTCTACCTCCTGAAATCGGTTTCCTGCAATTCTGCCCCGCTTTCAAGTCCTCTTGGCAGCCTTACTTCAGTCTATTTTTGGACGATAGCTGTCATTTATAACTCTGCAGGTTTGTGAATTACAGTGCCCCTGAGCTCCTTTCTTCAACTCGCTTTCTTGTGACCTGGCCGCAACACCGCAGGATGGCTTCAGGCCCTAATCTGGTTCCGGCACGGCATGCTGAGCCTTTGGTTAATTCCTCTTCCTGGTGGGAAATGAGAGTTAAATTTGCCCGTTCAGACACCTCCAGCTAGTCTCTCATTGGTTCTCGCTATTCCTGTTCATCTTCCGCAGAAATTGCAAACTGGGCCAAACAGGAGGTTAAAGGGACTGACTCTCCAAGTGGGGAGAGTGTTAGTAAAGCATCTGGAATGTTGCACCCGAGTACCAGGGGAGGAAAACTGAGACATATTTGAACACGTCTCCCGATCACATGGTTGATCATACTCTAGGTTCCACATGCATGTTTTAGCTGAAGGAAGAATACCTTAAACCTGTGTAGTTGAAACCCGTGGAATGGGTGCCATGCAATATGATTTCAAAGGGTCTTCATTTGCTCACCGAACCTCTCCAATCCTATCACTGCTGCGTTTATGCCCCTGTACACATGCTTGATTCTCTTTCAGAGACATAGCAATCCATAGATTTTAAGATACTTACTAGTCAGGTACATTCTTAGGCGTTTAATATGGGGTGTTGAGTCCATTTTGTTGAGCAAGGAGTAGCTCTTGTCTATTCCATATTTGGCTTAGGGAACTTTATCTGTGCTCATTTCAATCTCTGGTTTTATGCAGCACCCCAACTCACCTTTCCCCTTAAGCAAGCATAAGTTGGTTTTCTAAATTTGAGACCCTGTTCTGTTCTGTAATTCAGTTCCTGTGTAGCCAAGTTTCCATTCCGTGTATTACTGATATCTTATGATGTTTCTTTTTCTGTGTGACTTATTTCAGTTAGAATCATCATACCTGAATCCACTCATTGTGTTGCTAAGGGCCTGATGACATAGATTTCATTGCTGAGTGATATTGCTTTGTAAGTAAATACCACAACTTCTTTATCCATTTTTCACTTTCTGCGATGTTGAACTTGTACTGTAAACGAGG